>NC_137470.1:600000-865874 GCF_964235325.1 Thermobia domestica | reverse complement strand
CGAAGGGAACCGAAGCTACTATCAAAATCGGAGGGGAAATAGTGGAACAGGTAACTAGCTTCCGGTACCTAGTAGGGATGCCCAGAAAATACGAATAATGGATATCCTTATAAGAAATTATCCGGTATCCGTTTTTGAGGAAGCGGATAATCTGGATAACGGATAATGGCCGGATAATGCATATTATCCGCATGACAAATATCGGATGAAGGATACTATCTGGATAACGGATAATATCCGGATGAAGGTTAATATCCGGATGACGGATAATTTCCGTATAAAAACAATATCCGGATAAGAGATAATATCCGGATGATGGATAACGGATAATATCCGGATAAAGTAATTGAATATGGCGGCGGGACGTTAGACTTGTGTTGATCGTGCTCCCAGGAAAACCACAGTATTTTATAGAAAGCAGAACGACATTTTCATGTAAACTTGCAACTCTTTGTGTGATAGTGTGGGGGTGCTGTGCTTCCAAATTCGTGAGTTCTAAGTGAGGACATTTGTCTTGATAAATATATTTCGAAATCATGGCTCCACAGAAGAAAGTCAGCAACCCATCTTGTCTCCCGGAGAAGCCCTCTCACGCCGAACTGGCAAAACAAATTTTTGCGGAGGTAAAATCAGTGATACAAACCCCCGAAGTAATGAAAATCATGGTGGAGAATATCATTGAAACTGTGACAAGACTTGTAGGGCAACGTATTGAAGACCTTTTGAAATTCAATACAGAAGTGGTGCATGACTTTGAAGAAAAGCTGAAGAAAAAGGAAGATATTATCAACGATCTTTCTGCAGAAATTTCCAATCTTCACGAGAGAGTAGTTCATCTAGAACAATATTCACGAAGAAATAGTGTACGCATTTTTGGTGTACCACACAAGGCAGATGAAGATACTACAGAATCAGTGATCACACTGTTTAGGGAAAAAATGGGTGTGGAAGTTACACCAAGTGAAGGCCCCATGCCTCAGGCAAACTTAGACTTATCATAGTTAAATTCACCAATTATCAGACCAGGGCCAAGGTGTTTGCAAATAAGAACAAACTGAAAGGAACGAAAATAACAATTCGTGAAGACGTGTGTTCTCAGCGCTTGCAGCTCTACAAAATGGCATCAGCTCGGTTTGCCTTCAAGAACACTTCGACTTACGATAGACAAATTGTAGTGAAACATGGAAATATTAAGCATTATATTAGTAGCTTTGCTCAGATGGACAACATATAAGTGCAATCCTGGTAGCACGTTTCTGTGAATAATTATGAACACTTTCTTGCAATATGTTTCTATTCAATTTATTTTTTTTATCTGTTGCTAGTTTCGTGAATTATTTTTATAGTTCAGTGTATTTAATGTATCTGTCAATAATTATTTCAATTCGTATTTGTACTCCATTCCATATTGCAAAGCTAGGGATGTCTAGGTTACATATATTTTTTCTTGTGCAGTGCCTACAACATTCTCCTCATGTGTAGGATATCTTGTGTGTGTGTGTAGTTGTGTTGTTTATTTATCCAGCGTGGGCAGGAGACGCTTTGTTCTCTCTCTGTGTGTTCATCCTATTATTTTGGTGTTATGTCGGTGTTTTCGTCTCGTTTATCTTTTTGATGAATATTCTGGTAAGTAGAACTACCGATTATTTTGTACGTATGTATAGAGAAGGGATTCTTGTTAACATTTCAAGTATATTACAATACATTGCATCTGATTATCTTCTCAAGATAGGACATTGAATGACACATTCGCAGATTTAAATATGGCAACCTTGATTTCTAACTGTTCATTGGACACTTCCACCCTCATAGAAAGTGACAATGACCTTCCTCCCTCCCTTTTGGAAACTACCTCTCATGACCAGAAACCAGAATTTGCCGAAGGGAACTTCAACGCTATTCATTTCAACGCGCAAAGCCTTCTTTCAAATTTCGTGGAAATTGGAAGCATTGTATTCTCTTTTAAAAATGTTCATGCAGTACTTATTTCTGTGTCTTGGCTACAGGATTCACTCTCGAACAACCTCGTTCATTTATCAGGTTTCCATTCCTTTGCAAACAATAGAAAGGGTAAACGAGGCGGGGGTGTGGCAATATACTTACGAGACAACTTCCAGGTCAAACTCCTGTCTCAGTCAGCTGGTATATATAACAGTAGTTTAGAATATATTATACTCTAAGTCACTGTAGGTCACCAGACATTGCTTTTGAGTGTTGTGTATCGTCCCCCCCCCCCCCGGTACATCTTTCATAAACTTTGTTGACGTTATTGCAAAACATTAACCCAATTACCAGCATTCCATAATAATGGGTGATACAAATTGGGATCTTTTAACAACGAAATACGAAGTCTTGCAATATCGGGATACGATCTCGGGTCTTAACCTTGCTATCTGTCCTCTTGGTCCAACCCATCACATAAGGAACTCAGAATCATGGATAGATGTGATACTGGTATCCAAGGAAGAACATGTAATTAGCCACGGTCAAATCCACACACCCGGCATCTCGTATCATGATATGTTATATATATCCTACAAACTTCGAGTTCCGCAATATAAAACTAAATTCACATCATACAGAGACTTTAGGTACATGAATGAAGTAGACCTGAACATCGACGCTGCCTGCTTTGCCGTGGCACTCAATAAACTGTCTCCCTACAGAAGAAGAGCAGGTAAATACTTTAATTTTTTTTAATAATAAATTTGTTTGATACACACGCCCCTGTAGTTAAGAAACGCGTTTCGCGACCTCCATCACCATGGTTAACCGATGAAGTACGTTCGTTAATGCCGCAGAGAGATAAAGCTTATACAGCATACAGGAGACATGTTAAAAATAGTGATCCTTCCAGTGACAGCACAATAAATCCCAATACAAAATTCGAAAACTATAGAATATTAAAAAAAAACCGTTGCACTCAAGAAGTAAGGAAGGCAAAACGGCGCTTTGTCTATGAAATACTTGAATTCGAAAATAATGGAGCAGTTCTTTGGAAACGGCTAAAAGTATTAGGTGTTGGGATAAACATAGCCAAGAACGCAGTTAACTATACACCAGATGAATTGAACATTTTTTTCTGTCAAAGCCGTAGGGTACCAGCCTCCATGAAACTGCAAACAATGAATAATATTGTAGCTTCGGAAATTAACTCTCTGTTCTCGTTTTCTCACGTACAGCCTGCACATATATTAAAAGCGATTCAAAGAATTAAATCTCAAGCCACTGGTACAGATGATATTTCAATAACCATGATCAGGAAAATCCTACCGCATGTACTTAATCCTATCACTGACATATTTAATTACTCTCTTTCCACAGGTACTTTTCCCACAGTATGGAAACTCGCTAAGTCCGCCCACTTCCGAAAAAGAACAACGCTGACAATATCGCGAACTATCGTCCTAACAAATCCTTCCCGTGCTTTCAAAAGTTTTTGAATATATTGTAAATGATCAAATTCGGGAATACTTAACAACAAATAATTTATTTGATATATTTCAATCTGGTTTTCGAAGTAATCATAGCACATGCACTGCACTAGTAAACGTAACGGAGGATATAAAATGGGCTATTGATAACAGAAAACTAACGCTCCTGACTTTACTTGACTATAGTAAGGCGTTCCAAACGATTGATTTTGACATATTACTTCAGAAATTATCATTATTGTTTAATTTTTCTGAACCAGTGGTTAAATGGTTTCATTCTTACCTTCACGAACGTAAACAAAGAGTAGTGATCAATCAGGATCATATATCGACATGGCATTGTATCAAGAGTGGAGTGCCGCAGGGTAGCGTACTAGATCCCCTTCTCTTTGCCCTTTATATTAATGATCTTCCCAGGGGTGCAGCCAATGGGGGCCCATCGGGGCCGGGCCCCCCCAAATGGTTTCCTGGCCCCCCCAAATGACCAACTTTTAAAACATCATAGTAAAATTATCTCGCTTTATTCATTTAAAAGTAACAAGGTTTATTGACAATTAATAATTTGTGGTAAAATAGTATGGAGAAATATTGTTTTTTCATACCGAAAAATAGTATAGTATCTCTTCTTTATACCGATCGAAAAATAGGATACTTTTTGTGACAACAGATTACACAATTTACTGCGATTTATATTTGACAGTTTGAAAAACATTTTAACAAGGTACTAAAAAAAGCAATAAAACAAAGTACTAAACTGATACTACAGTTCAAAGTACTAAACTGATTGCAACTACAGTATATTTTTATATGCTTTAACAAGTGTTTTAAATGACATAGAGGATGGAAAATTTAGTGAGAAATAATGCTTTTATTCTATTTGAATTTCATTCGCTCTCTCTTTTATTTCTCCTCAGTGTAATAAAATAACTGTGTGTTTTAGTCACGAATAATAAATAAATATATTTGTCAGGAAACCGTAAAGAAATTAAGTGAAATTTGAACGTGGTGGGCCGTGAAACGAAGAAAGTATCAGGTGCATTTTGGACTTTTACTAGGGATTTGAACTGGCGTCCTCTAATGTGACTGTCCAAAGAATGGAACAGATGATAATCGGACGGTGCAATACCCGGGGAATATAGTGGTTGCAATATTGTTTCCCATCCAAGGCGAAAAATGGTGTCCTGAGTCATCCTAGCCACGTGGCACTTAGCGTTGTCTCGTAAACGAGGACCCATTTGCAATTCAGAAGTGATGACTCCAGAGTTTTGAGTTTTTGTTGAGCACAGCTCAACTGCTGACATTACACAGTTGCATTGATACTCTGACCAGCTGGTAGCAGTTCCCGATGCACGATGCACCAAACACACAGAAGGACCTTCTTCTGGTACAGTGCTGGTTTCGGCTGTTTTGAAATCGGTTCATGAGATACTAACCAATAATGACGACGCCGTGGAGCTTCGTATAGGACCCACTTTTTATCACATGTCAACACCCTGTCCAGAAATGGCTCCGAAACAGTAAATAAACACAGGCGACTGCCGCGTTGCCTTCTGGCCCGGAGTCAAAATATGAGAGACCCATCGACCCAACTTGTAGTGCTTCACAAGTTGATGGATGTGCTGCCGAATGGTTTCTCCACACACTGAATTGTAGTCCCAGTTCCTTTTTGTACATGTGTTGATCTTCTGGCACGTGGTGTTTCCGGGTGTTTCGTCATCGTCCTTAAACTTGTTAAACCATCGCTGCAATGTCCGCGTCATCACGACACCCTCACCAAAGGCCTGGCATATCTTCTGTTCCGTTACAGCGACGTTTGATCTCCATTTGAACTTGTTCAGCATACATGCTCCTATGACGCTCTGTGGAAGTCCCATGTTCCCTCTGTCTTTACGCAAGTTCACGGTGTGTCTGAATTGCCACAACCAGGTAGTATGTTGGATATACCCACAAAAACAACTGACGTTCGTCTTATCTCCACTTGCATTCAACTCACGATGTGAGGTCCAATTGAACACAGACCTCCACGGAAAGGGACAGAACTTTCTTGGTTACCTTTATAGTTATGCATAAAAAGTATAACGTTTGGTCCCGGGCAGTAGTTCTTGATTAAGCATAATAAAAACTATATTGAATATAATTTATGAAAAAAATAATAATAATAATAATAATAATAATAAGAAGAAGAAGAAGAAGAAGAAGCTAAAATAGTGTTTTTAGTTTTGCAGACTAGCAACAACACATTTTTTGGCTTTGTATATTGTAGCTGGCTCCCCCTCAAAAACGACGCCCCCCCTACACAAACCTGCTGGCTACACCCCTGGATCTTCCTAAAATTTTTCACCTATTATAAATACCATATTTACGCTGATGATTTTCAGTTATACAGTTATACAGTTCAGTTATACGCTTCTTTTCCCCAACAAGATATTAATAATGCGATTGAGAAAATAAATACTGAGTTAAGCAAAATCAGCGACTGGTCTACGGCTCATGGGATAAAATTAAATGCAACAAAATCGCAGTGCATCTTAATTGGCTCCCCAATAATTCTCTCTTCTATTAACGTTTATCAGCTCCCAAATATAAAATTGTCCAATACTGTTATTCCATTCTCCACAACTGTCAAAAATTTGGGAGTCATACTAAATCAAAATCTCTCCTGGTCAGATCAAATAAATGGAGTTTGTAAGAGAGCATTTGGTGCCCTGCATACGTTAAATCGACTAAGAAATTTCTTACCAATATCTCTGAAGATCAAACTTGTCAAATTAGTGGTGTTTCCACATCTTGACTATTGCGACTCAGTCTATTCTGATCTAACAGAAAATCAATCAAAGCGATTGCAAAGAGTGCAAAATGCCTGCATTAGATTTATTTTCAATATAACTTACAGTCAACATCTCACATCCTTTTATAAAAAACTGTCATGGCTGACGGTAGCTGGAAGAAGAAATTTACATAATCTTACCCTATTGTACAAAATACTTACTACGTCAGAACCATCGTATCTAGCCCATAGATTTTTATATTTATCAGACTTTCATACTAGAAGAACAAGATCACAAGATAATATCTTGCTCTCCATACCCAGTCACAATTTCTGATTCCTACTCAAAATCCTTCACAGTAAGTACTACATGCCTCTAGAACAGTCTACCTCAACTAATACACAACGTTTTCACAGTTGCCAAATTAAAAAAAAAAATCTGTAAATTCATTTCTAATAAGTAAAGATAAGGATACTGGTAGCTCATGAGTCATCTTCGTTTTACAAGATTATTAAAACCCACATATGAACACACAACTAATAGGTAACCTATGTTAATTTGTACAGCTTATATATTCATAGTTCTGGTACCGCTATATGCAATATGCAATTTAAGTTTCTCCATGTTATTTTGTTTCCTATATTGTATATTATTTTCAACTTTTGATTTTGAAGTGTTTAACTATTTTTTTACTTAAGTAGTATATTCTTTTTTATGTGGTTTAATACTTTTCTTTTGTAATTGTTAATATTTTCTACATATTGGTGCTTTTTTTTCTTTTTAAAAAAATAATGTATGCACGTGTTTAAGTGCTCGGAAAAGGCTGCAGAGCCTTAAGTTCGCCACGTAAAAGAAGTCATAAATAAATAAATATCCGAATTATGGATATTATTCGGATAACGGTTCATATCCTAATGGCAAATAACGAATTATGTCCGGATAATGAATGATATCTAAATTACGGATAACGGAGATATTTGTGTGACGAATAAGAAGATAATTATTGTGATTACCTGGAAGTTAATTACTGGTGTATTAGTGACTATAAAATAATTGCGATATAGCTTTATTCGGGTTTTTACAATTGGTTATTAAATGCAATTTGTTTATTACAAGAAATATAAGATAATAAGTAACAGAATAATATATGCAGGGTGGCCCATTTTAATCTTTCCACAGAAATATCTCGGAAACGCTTGAACATAAATCAACTAAACAAAAACTCAAATAGAAAATAATATCTGGCAAATCGCAATACCCCACAGGGCCGTTCTTCAATGGAACCCAGGCCGGAATTTTAAAATTTCAAATGGAAATTTGGGGCGCGTGACACCTCGTTCTATAGATCTTTATAAACTAAAAAGTGATGTGACAAAAATTTTACATATCGGTCACCGTATTCAAAATGGCCGCCAAGATAGTTACTTGTATCAGATAATCGTCCAGTAGCACTAATATGAAAACGGTTGAACATAAATGAACCAAACAACAACTGAAATAGGAAGGCCATGGGGAAACCAAATGATGTCGCGGTGCCCTCCAGGGCCACCTTTGATGGGAGCCCAGTTCAGACTTAGAAATTTTAAACGATAATATGGGTTAAGTGATACCTCGCTCAATAGATCTTCATACACTAAACCGCGTTGTGGCAAAATATTTTTCATATGGGTCACCGTTTTCAAAATGGAAGCGGAACGAGGTATCACTTGACCCATACTTTCGTTTAAAATTTATAAGTTGAGCCGTGGCCCCCATGAAAGGCGACCTTGCAGGTCACCGCCAAAACATCGTTCGATGTGTCCCATGGGTTTCATATTTTAGTTTTTGTTTCGTTTATTTATGTTCAACCGTTTTCATATAAGTGCTACTGGACGTTTATTTGATACAAGTAACTATCTTGGCGGCCATTTTGAATACGTTGACCGATATGAAAAACCTTTTGCCACATCACTTTTTAGTTTATAAAGATCTATCGAACGAGGTGTCGCACGCCCCATGTTTTTATTTAAAATTTTAAAGCTGGGCTACGGGCATCATTGAAAAGCAACCCTGGGGGCACTGCGACATCACCACTCGATTTGCTCCATGGTATTTCCTATTTGAGTTGTTGTTCAGTTCATTTATGTTCAACCGTTTTTAAGATATTTTCGTGGAAAGATTAAAATGGGCCACCCTGTATATTATGCGAATATGCATTTTAAACACATAATTGTTGTAGGAAAAAAGGTAAAAAAAATATGTATTTAATCAATGGACATTTCCTTTTTAACCAACAACGTATGTTTATTGCTTTATTTATGTAGAACTAGCTTTGAATATTGTCTATGCTAAATATTTCAGCGAATTATTTTCTAGTTACGGAGTAAAATCACTTTAAACAGCACTCAAAATCGCTACTGACGTCACAGCAATGGTAACGTTTTCTGATTGGTTTACGTCATCAGTTCGTAAACACTTCCTTTGAATGTCTGCTACGGTATGTTGATGAGTTGATACAAAACTAATATTTTGTTTGAAGACGCATAGAAAAGGAAAATGACTGATTTATGATTTATTAAAGCCAACCCCAACAACCTTCCATATGTTGATTAATTTATGATCGCTTCATTTTTTGCTAATAATGAAGAATACAGTACAGCTGAATAAGAGGCGTGAAAACAGCGCGAAAAGTTGAAACTTATTTTAGCGTTATTTTTCTGTAATGATTACATTTTAAACCATATATTGTAATTTAATGTTTAAACGATATCTACATAGCAAATGTAACACAATACTAAGATGTTAAAAAGCGAGAAGCTATTTGGAAAACTTGGAAAAATTATTTTTTGCGATAGAAGCATATTGGAATGGACGTAAACAACCTTGTTAAACTACAAATATAAAGTAAAATCGTGTATAATTTTGCGCCGTTTAATGAGCTGAATGAAAAAAAAAATGAATAACCTTATGTAAAGAAGTTCCAGTTGCACGAACAAAGTTGCTTATAGTAATAATAACACGACATTAATTTGCATGTTATCCAAATTTACGAATCGGGACGACTTGGGCAATGGGGACCAGTTGTCGACAGGGACAAGATGGGTATCATTCGATTCGTATTAACGAGTAGATCAATAATTGATATGCCATTTTCCCGAAAATTCAATTTTTACCCGGGAAATTAATAAAAATTCGGGATTTTGAGCAATGGGGACCAGTTGTCGACAGGGACGAGATGGGTATCATTCGATTCGTATTAACGAGTAGATCAACAATTGATATGCCATTTTCCCGAAAATTCAATTTTTACCCGGGAAATTAATAAAAATTCTGGATTTTGAGCAATGGGGACTAGTTGTCGACGGGGACGAGATGGGTATCATTCGATTCGTATTAACGAGTAGATCAATAATTGATATGCCATTTTCCCGAAAATTCAATTTTTACCCGGGAAATTAATAAAAATTCGGGATTTTGAGCAATGGGGACTAGTTGTCGACGGGGACGAGATGGGTATCATTCGATTCGTATTAACGAGTAGATCAATAATTGATATGCCATTTTCCCGAAAATTCAATTTTTACCCGGGAAATTAATAAAAATTCGGGATTTTGAGCAATGGGGACCAGTTGTCGACAGGGACGAGATGGGTATCATTCGATTCGTATTAACGAGTAGATCAATAATTGATATGCCATTTTCCCGAAAATTCAATTTTTTCCCGGGAAATTAATAAAAATTCGGGATTTTGAGGAATGGGGACCAGTTGTCGACAGAGACAAGATGGGTATCATTCGATTCGTACTAACGAGTAGATCAATAATTGATATGCCATTTTCCCGAAAATGCAATTTTTACCCGGGAAATTAATAAAAATTCTGGATTTTCAGCAATGGGGACTAGTTGTCGACGGGGACGAGATGGGTATCATTCGATTCGTATTAACGAGTAGATCAATAATTGATATGCCATTTTCCCGAAAATTCAATTTTTACCCGGGAAATTAATAAAAATTCGGGATTTTGAGCAATGGGGACCAGTTGTCGACAGGGACGAGATGGGTATCATTCGATTCGTATTACCGAGTAGATCAATAATTGATATGCCATTTTCCCGAAAATTCAATTTTTACCCGGAAAATTAATAAAAATTCGGGATTTTGAGGAATGGGGACCAGTTGTCGACAAGGACAAGATGGGCATCATTCGATTCGTATTAACGAGTAGATCAATAATTGATATGCCATTTTCCCGAAAATTCAATTTTTACCCGGGAAATTAATAAAAATTCGGGATTTTGAGCAATGGGGACCAGTTGTCGACAGGGACGAGATGGGTATCTTTCGATTCGTATTAACGAGTAGATCAATAATTGATATGCCATTTTCCCGAAAATTCAATTTTTACCCGGGAAATTAATAAAAATTCGGGATTTTGAGCAATGGGGACCAGTTGCCGACAGGGACGAGATCGGTATCATTCGATTCGTATTACCGAGTAGATCAATAATTGATATGCCATTTTCCCGAAAATTCAATTTTTACCCGGAAAATTAATAAAAATTCTGGATTATGAGGAATGGGGACCAGTTGTCGACAAGGACAAGATGGGCATCATTCGATTCGTATTAACGAGTAGATCAATAATTGATATGCCATTTTCCCGAAAATTCAATTTTTACCCGGGAAATTAATAAAGTTCGGGATTTTGAGCAATGGGGACCAGTTGTCGACAGGGACGAGATGGGTATCATTCGATTCGTATTAACGAGTAGATCAATAATTGATATGCCATTTTCCCGAAAATTCAATTTTTACCCGGGAAATTAATAAAAGTTCGGGATTTTGAGCAATGGGGACCAGTTGTCGACAGGGACGAGATGGGTATCATTCGATTCGTATTAACGAGTAGATCAATAATTGATATGCCATTTCCCGAAAATTCAATTTTTACCCGGGAAATTAATAAAAGTTCGGGATTTTGAGCAATGGGGACCAGTTGTCGACAGGAACGAGATGGGTATCATTCGATTCGTATTAACGAGTAGATCAATAATAAATATGCCATTTTCCGGAAAATTCAATTTTTACCCGGGAAATTAATAAAAATTCGGGATTTTGATCAATAGGGACCAATTGTCGACAGGGACGAGATGGGTATCATTCGGTTCGTATTATCGAGTAGATCAATAATTGATATGCCATTTTCCCGAAAATCATATTTTTACCCGGGAAATTAATAAAAATTCGTGATTGGGCAATGGGGCAATGGGGACCAGTTTTCGACAGGAACGAGATGGGTATCATTCGATTCGTATTAACGAGTAGATCAATAATGGATATGCCATTTTTCCGAAAATGCAATTTTTACCAGGGAAATTAATAGAAATTCGTGATTTTGGGCAATGGGGACCAGTTGTCGACGGGGACGAGATGGGAATCATTCGATTCGTATTAACGAGTAGATCAATAATTGATATGCCATTTTCCCGAAAATTGAATTTTTACCCGGGAAATTAATGAAAATTCGGGACTTTGAGCAATGGGGACCAGTAGTCGACAGGGACGAGATGGGTATCGTTCGATTCGTATTAACAAGTAGATCAATAATTGAAATGCCATTTTCCCGAAAATTCAATTTTTACCCGGGAAATTAATAAAAATTCGGGATTTTGAGCAATGGGGATCAGTTGTCGACAGGGACGAGATGGGTATCATTCGATTCGTATTAACGAGTAGATCAATAATTAATATGCCATTTTCCTGAAAATGCAATTTTTACCCGGGAAATTAATAAAAATTCGGGATATTGAGCAATACGTCCCAGTTATCGACGGGGATGAGATGAGTATCATTGGATTCGTATTAACGAGTAGATCAATATTTAATATGCCATTTTTCGGAAAATCCATTTTTTACCCGGGAAGTAATAAAAATTCGGGATTTAGGGTAATGGGGACCAGTTGTCGACAGGGACAAGATGGGTATCATTCGATTCGTATTAACGAGTAGATCAATAATTGATATGCCATTTTCCCGAAAATTCAATTTTTACCCGGGAAATTAATAAAAATTCGGGATTTTGAGCAATGGGGACCAGTTGTCGACAGGGACGAGATGGGTATCATTCGATTTGTATTAACGAGTAGATCAATAATTGATATGCCATTTTCCCGAAAATTCAATTTTTACCCGGGAAATTAATAAAAATTCTGGATTTTGAGCAATGGGGACTAGTTGTCGACGAGGACGAGATGAATATCATTCGATTCGTATTAACGAGTAGATCAATAATTGATATGCCATTTTCCCGAAAATTCAATTTTTACCCGGGACATTAATAAAAATTCGGGATTTTGAGCAATGGGGACCAGTTGTCGACAGGGACGAGATGGGTATCATTCGATTCGTATTAACGAGTAGATCAATAATTGATATGCCATTTTCCCGAAAATTCAATTTTTACCGGGAAAATTAATAAAAATTCGGGATTTTGAGGAATGGGGACCAGTTGTCGACAAGGACAAGATGGGTATCATTCGATTCGTATTAACGAGTAGATCAATAATTGATATGCCATTTTCCCGAAAATTCAATTTTTACCCGGGAAATTAATAAAAGTTCGGGATTTTGAGCAATGGGGACCAGTTGTCGACAGGGACGAGAGTGGTATCATTCGATTCGTATTGACAAGTAGATCAATAATTGTTTACCATTTTCCCGAAAATTCAATTTTTACCTGGGAAATTAATAAAAATTCTGGATTTTGAGCAATGGGGACTAGTTGTCGACGAGGGCGAGATGGGTATCATTCGATTCGTATTAACGAGTAGATCAAAAATTGATATGCCATTTTCCCGAAAATTCAATTTTTACCCGGGAAATTAATAAAAATTCGGGATTTTTAGCAATGGGGACCAGTTGTCGACAGGGACGAGATGGGTATCATTCGATTCGTATTAACGAGTAGATCAATAATCGATATGCCATTTTCCCGAAAATTCAATTTTTACCCGGGAAATTAATAAAAATTCGGGATTTTGAGGAATGGGGACCAGTTGTCGACAAGGACAAGATGGGCATCATTCGATTCGTATTAACGTGTAGATCAATAATTGATATGCCATTTTCCCGAAAATTCAATTTTTACCCGGAAAATTAATAAAAGTTTGGGATTTTGAGCAATAAGGACCAGTTGTCGACAGGGACGAGATGGGTATCATTCGATTCGTATTAACGAGTAGATCAATAATTGATATGCCATTTTCCCGAAAATTCAATATTTATCCGGGAAATTAATAAAAATTCGGGATTTTGAGCAATGGGGACCAGTTGTCGACAGGGACGAGATGGGTATCATTCGATTCGTATTAACGAGTAGATCAATAATTGATATGCCATTTTCCGGAAAATTCAATTTTTACCCGGGAAATTAATAAAAATTCGGGATTTTGAGCAATGGGGACTAGTTGTCGACGGGGACGAGATGGGTAGCATTCGATTCGTATTAACGAGTAGATTAATAATTGATATGCCATTTTCCCGAAAATCCAATTTTAACCCGGGAAATTAAAAAAAATTCGGGATTTTGAGCAATGGGGACCAGTTGTCGACAGGGACGAGATGGGTATCGTTCGATTCGTATTAACGAGTAGATCAATAATTGATATTCCATTTTCCCGAAAATTCAATTTTTACCCGGGAAATTAATAAAAATTCTGGATTTGGAGCAATGGGGACTAGTTGTCGACGGGGACGAGATGGGTATCATTCGATTCGTATTAATGAGTAGATCAATAATTGATATGCCATTTTCCCGAAAATTCAATTTTTACCCGGGAAATTAATAAAAATTCGGGATTTTGAGCAATGGGGACCAGTTGTCGACAGGGACGAGATGGGTATCATTAGATTCGTATTAACGAGTAGATCAATAATTGATATGACATTTTCCGGAAAATTCAATTTTTACTCGGGAAATTAATTAAAATTCGGGATTTTGAGCAATGAGGACTAGTTGTCGACGGGGACGAGATGGTTACATTCGATTCGTATTAACGAGTAGATCAATAATTGATATGCCATTTTCCCAAAAATTCAATTTTTACCCGGGAAATTAATAAAAGTTCGGGATTTTGAGCAATAGGGACCAGTTGTCGACAGGGACGGGATCTGTATCATTCGATTCGTATTGACGAGTAGATCAATAATTGATATGCCACTTTCCCGAAAATTCAATTTTTACCTGGGAAATTAATAAAAATTCTGGATTTTGAGCAATGGGGACTAGTTGTCGACGGGGACGAGATGGGTATCATTCGATTCGTATTAACGAGTAGATCAATAATTGATATGCCATTTTCCCGAAAATTCAATTTTTACCCGGGAAATTAATAAAAATTCGGGATTCTGAGCAATGTGGACCAGTTGTCGACAGCGACGAGATGGGTATCATTCGATTGGTATTACCGAGTAGATCAATAATTGATATGCCATTTTCCGGAAAATTCAATTTTTACCTGGGAAATTAATAAAAATTCGGGATTTTGAGCAATGGGGACTAGTTGTCGACGGGGACGAGATGGGTATCATTCGATTCGTATTAACGAGTAGATCAATAATTGATATGCCATTTTCCCGAAAATTCAATTTTTACCCGGGAAATTAATAAAATTCGGGATTTTGAGCAATGGGGACCAGTTGTCGACAGGGACGAGATGGGTATCATTCGATTCGTATTACCGAGTAGATCAATAATTGATATGCCATTTTCCCGAAAATTCAATTTTCACCCGGAAAATTAATAAAAATTCGGGATTTTGAGGAATGGGGACCAGTTGTCGACAAGGACAAGATGGGCATCATTCGATTCGTATTAACGAGTAGATCAATAATTGATATGCCATTTTCCCGAAAATTCCATTTTTACCCGGGAAGTTAATAAAAATTCGGGATTTTGAGCAATGGGGACCAGTTGTCGACAGGGACGAGATGGGTATCTTTCGATTCGTATTAACGAGTAGAACAATAATTGATATGCCATTTTCCCGAAAATTCAATTTTTACCCGGGAAATTAATAAAAATTCGGGATTTTGAGTAATGGGGACCAGTTGCCGACAGGGACGAGATGGGTATCATTCGATTCGTATTACCGAGTAGATCAATAATTGATATGCCATTTTCCCGAAAATTCAATTTTTACCCGGAAAATTAATAAAAATTCTGGATTATGAGGAATGGGGACCAGTTGTCGACAAGGACAAGATGGGCATCATTCGATTCGTATTAACGAGTAGATCAATAATTGATATGCCATTTTCCCGAAAATTCAATTTTTACCCGGGAAATTAATAAAGTTCGGGATTTTGAGCAATGGGGACCAGTTGTCGACAGGGACGAGATGGGTATCATTCGATTCGTATTAACGAGTAGATCAATAATTGATATGCCATTTTCCCGAAAATTCAATTTTTACCCGGGAAATTAATAAAAGTTCGGGATTTTGAGCAATGGGGACCAGTTGTCGACAGGGACGAGATGGGTATCATTCGATTCGTATTAACGAGTAGATCAATAATTGATATGCCATTTCCCGAAAATTCAATTTTTACCCGGGAAATTAATAAAAGTTCGGGATTTTGAGCAATGGGGACCAGTTGTCGACAGGAACGAGATGGGTATCATTCGATTCGTATTAACGAGTAGATCAATAATAAATATGCCATTTTCCGGAAAATTCAATTTTTACCCGGGAAATTAATAAAAATTCGGGATTTTGATCAATAGGGACCAATTGTCGACAGGGACGAGATGGGTATCATTCGGTTCGTATTATCGAGTAGATCAATAATTGATATGCCATTTTCCCGAAAATCATATTTTTACCCGGGAAATTAATAAAAATTCGTGATTGGGCAATGGGGCAATGGGGACCAGTTGTCGACAGGAACGAGATGGGTATCATTCGATTCGTATTAACGAGTAGATCAATAATGGATATGCCATTTTTCCGAAAATGCAATTTTTACCAGGGAAATTAATAGAAATTCGTGATTTTGGGCAATGGGGACCAGTTGTCGACGGGGACGAGATGGGAATCATTCGATTCGTATTAACGAGTAGATCAATAATTGATATGCCATTTTCCCGAAAATTGAATTTTTACCCGGGAAATTAATGAAAATTCGGGACTTTGAGCAATGGGGACCAGTAGTCGACAGGGACGAGATGGGTATCGTTCGATTCGTATTAACAAGTAGATCAATAATTGAAATGCCATTTTCCCGAAAATTCAATTTTTACCCGGGAAATTAATAAAAATTCGGGATTTTGAGCAATGGGGATCAGTTGTCGACAGGGACGAGATGGGTATCATTCGATTCGTATTAACGAGTAGATCAATAATTAATATGCCATTTTCCTGAAAATGCAATTTTTACCCGGGAAATTAATAAAAATTCGGGATATTGAGCAATACGTCCCTGTTATCGACGGGGATGAGATGAGTATCATTGGATTCGTATTAACGAGTAGATCAATATTTAATATGCCATTTTTCGGAAAATCCATTTTTTACCCGGGAACTAATAAAAATTCGGGATTTAGGGTAATGGGGACCAGTTGTCGACAGGGACAAGATGGGTATCATTCGATTCGTATTAACGAGTAGATCAATAATTGATATGCCATTTTCCCGAAGATTCAATTTTTACCCGGGAAATTAATAAAAATTCGGGATTTTGAGCAATGGGGACCAGTTGTCGACAGGGACGAGATGGGTATCATTCGATTCGTATTAACGAGTAGATCAATAATTGATATGCCATTTTCCCGAAAATTCAATTTTTACCCGGGAAATTAATAAAAATTCGGGATTTTGAGCAATGGGGACTAGTTGTCGACGAGGACGAAATGAATATCATTCGATTCGTATTAACGAGTAGATCAATAATTGATATGCCATTTTCCCGATAATTCAATTTTTACCCGGGACATTAATAAAAGTTCGGGATTTTGAGCAATGGGGACCAGTTGTCGACAGGGACGAGATGGGTATCATTCGATTCGTATTAACGAGTAGATCAATAATTGATATGCCATTTTCCCGAAAATTCAATTTTTACCGGGAAAATTAATAAAAATTCGGGATTTTGAGGAATGGGGACCAGTTGTCGACAAGGACAAGATGGGTATCATTCGATTCGTATTAACGAGTAGATCAATAATTGATATGCCATTTTCCCGAAAATTCAATTTTTACCCGGGAAATTAATAAAAGTTCGGGATTTTGAGCAATGGGGACCAGTTGTCGACAAGGACGAGATTGGTATCATTCGATTCGTATTGACGAGTAGATCAATAATTGTTTACCATTTTCCCGAAAATTCAATTTTTACCTGGGAAATTAATAAAAATTCTGGATTTTGAGCAATGGGGACTAGTTGTCGACGAGGGCGAGATGGGTATCATTCGATTCGTATTAACGAGTAGATCAAAAATTGATATGCCATTTTCCCGAAAATTCAATTTTTACCCGGGAAATTAATAAAAATTCGGGATTTTTAGCAATGGGGACCAGTTGTCGACAGGGACGAGATGTGTATCATTCGATTCGTATTAACGAGTAGATCAATAATCGATATGCCATTTTCCCGAAAATTCAATTTTTACCCGGGAAATTAATAAAAATTCGGGATTTTGAGGAATGGGGACCAGTTGTCGACAAGGACAAGATGGGCATCATTCGATTCGTATTAACGAGTAGATCAATAATTGATATGCCATTTTCCCGAAAATTCAATTTTTACCCGGAAAATTAATAAAAGTTTGGGATTTTGAGCAATAAGGACCAGTTGTCGACAGGGACGAGATGGGTATCATTCGATTCGTATTAACGAGTAGATCAATAATTGATATGCCATTTTCCCGAAAATTCAATATTTATCCGGGAAATTAATAAAAATTCGGGATTTTGAGCAATGGGGACCAGTTGTCGACAGGGACGAGATGGGTATCATTCGATTCGTATTAACGAGTAGATCAATAATTGATATGCCATTTTCCGGAAAATTCAATTTTTACCCGGGAAATTAATAAAAATTCGGGATTTTGAGCAATGGGGACTAGTTGTCGACGGGGACGAGATGGGTAGCATTCGATTCGTATTAACGAGTAGATCAATAATTGATATGCCATTTTCCCGAAAATCCAATTTTAACCCGGGAAATTAAAAAAAATTCGGGATTTTGAGCAATGGGGACCAGTTGTCGACAGGGACGAGATGGGTATCGTTCGATTCGTATTAACGAGTAGATCAATAATTGATATTCCATTTTCCCGAAAATTCAATTTTTACCCGGGAAATTAATAAAAATTCTGGATTTGGAGCAATGGGGACTAGTTGTCGACGGGGACGAGATGGGTATCATTCGATTCGTATTAATGAGTAGATCAATAATTGATATGCCATTTTCCCGAAAATTCAATTTTTACCCGGGAAATTAATAAAAATTCGGGATTTTGAGCAATGGGGACCAGTTGTCGACAGGGACGAGATGGGTATCATTAGATTCGTATTAACGAGTAGATCAATAATTGATATGACATTTTCCGGAAAATTCAATTTTTACTCGGGAAATTAATTAAAATTCGGGATTTTGAGCAATGAGGACTAGTTGTCGACGGGGACGAGATGGGTATCATTCGATTCGTATTAACGAGTAGATCAATAATTGATATGCCATTTTCCCAAAAATTCAATTTTTACCCGGGAAATTAATAAAAGTTCGGGATTTTGAGCAATAGGGACCAGTTGTCGACAGGGACGGGATCTGTATCATTCGATTCGTATTGACGAGTAGATCAATAATTGATATGCCATTTTCCCGAAAATTCAATTTTTACCTGGGAAATTAATAAAAATTCTGGATTTTGAGCAATGGGGACTAGTTGTCGACGGGGACGAGATGGGTATCATTCGATTCGTATTAACGAGTAGATCAATAATTGATATGCCATTTTCCCGAAAATTCAATTTTTACCCGGGAAATTAATAAAAATTCGGGATTCTGAGCAATGTGGACCTGTTGTCGACAGCGACGAGATGGGTATCATTCGATTGGTATTACCGAGTAGATCAATAATTGATATGCCATTTTCCGGAAAATTCAATTTTTACCTGGGAAATTAATAAAAATTCGGGATTTTGAGCAATGGGGACTAGTTGTCGACGGGGACGAGATGGGTATCATTCGATTCGTATTAACGAGTAGATCAATAATTGATATGCCATTTTCCCGAAAATTCAATTTTTACCTGGGAAATTAATAAAAATTCTGGATTTTGAGCAATGGGGACTAGTTGTCGACGGGGACGAGATGGGTATCATTCGATTCGTATTAACGAGTAGATCAATAATTGATATGCCATTTTCCCGAAAATTCAATTTTTACCAGGGAAACTAATAAAAGTTCGGGATTTTGAGCAATAGGGACCAGTTGTCGACAGGGACGGGATGGGTATCATTCGATTCGTATTGACGAGTAGATCAATAATTGATATGCCATTTTTCCGAAAATTCAATTTTTACCTGGGAAATTAATAAAAATTCTGGATTTTGAGCAATGGGGACTAGTTGTCGACGGGGACGAGATGGGTATCATTCGATTCGTATTAACGAGTAGATCAATAATTGATATGCCATTTTCCCGAAAATTCAATTTTTACCCGGGAAATTAATAAAAATTCGGGATTCTGAGCAATGGGGACCAGTTGTCGACAGGGACGAGATGGGTATCATTCGATTGGTATTACCGAGTAGATCAATAATTGATATGCCATTTTCCCGAAAATTCAATTTTTACCCGGGAAATTAATAAAAATTCGGGATTTTGAGCAATGGAGACTAGTTGTCGACGGGGACGAGATGGGTATCATTCGGTTCGTATTAACGAGTAGATCAATAATTGATATGCCATTTTCCCGAAAATCATATTTTAACCCGGGAAATTAATAAAAATTCGGGATTTTGAGCAATGGGGACCAGTTGTCGACAGGGACGAGATGGGTATCATTAGATTCGTATTAACGAGTAGATCAATAATTGATATGACATTTTCCGGAAAATTCAATTTTTACTCGGGAAATTAATTAAAATTCGGGATTTTGAGCAATGAGGACTAGTTGTCGACGGGGACGAGATGGGTATCATTCGATTCGTATTAACGAGTAGATCAATAATTGATATGCCATTTTCCCGAAAATTCAATTTTTACCCGGGAAATTAATAAAAATTCTGGATTTGGAGCAATGGGGACTAGTTGTCGACGGGGACGAGATGGGTATCATTCGGTTCGTATTAACGAGTAGATCAATAATTGATATGCCATTTTCCCGAAAATCATATTTTAACCCGGGAAATTAATAAAAATTCTGGATTTTGAGCAATAGGAACCAGTTGTCGACAGGGACGGGATCTGTATCATTCGATTCGTATTGACGAGTAGATCAATAATTGATATGCCATTTTCCCGAAAATTCAATTTTTACCTGGGAAATTAATAAAAATTCGGGATTTTGAGCAATGGGGACTAGTTGTCGACGGGGACGAGATGGGTATCATTCGATTCGTATTAACGAGTAGATCAATAATTGATATGCCATTTTCCCGAAAATTCAATTTTTACCCGGGAAATTAATAAAAGTTCGGGATTTTGAGCAATAGGGACCAGTTGTCGACAGGGACGGGATCTGTATCATTCGATTCGTATTGACGAGTAGATCAATAATTGATATGCCATTTTCCCGAAAATTCAATTTTTACCTGGGAAATTAATAAAAATTCGGGATTTTGAGCAATGGGGACTAGTTGTCGACGGGGACGAGATGGGTATCATTCGATTCGTATTAACGAGTAGATCAATAATTGATATGCCATTTTCCCGAAAATTCAATTTTTACCCGGGAAATTAATAAAAATTCGGGATTCTGAGCAATGTGGACCAGTTGTCGACAGCGACGAGATGGGTATCATTCGATTGGTATTACCGAGTAGATCAATAATTGATATGCCATTTTCCGGAAAATTCAATTTTTACCTGGGAAATTAATAAAAATTCGGGATTTTGAGCAATGGGGACTAGTTGTCGACGGGGACGAGATGGGTATCATTCGATTCGTATTAACGAGTAGATCAATAATTGATATGCCATTTTCCCGAAAATTCAATTTTTACCTGGGAAATTAATAAAAATTCTGGATTTTGAGCAATGGGGACTAGTTGTCGACGGGGACGAGATGGGTATCATTCGATTCGTATTAACGAGTAGATCAATAATTGATATGCCATTTTCCCGAAAATTCAATTTTTACCAGGGAAACTAATAAAAGTTCGGGATTTTGAGCAATAGGGACCAGTTGTCGACAGGGACGGGATGGGTATTATTCGATTCGTATTGACGAGTAGATCAATAATTGATATGCCATTTTTCCGAAAATTCAATTTTTACCTGGGAAATTAATAAAAATTCTGGATTTTGAGCAATGGGGACTAGTTGTCGACGGGGACGAGATGGGTATCATTCGATTCGTATTAACGAGTAGATCAATAATTGATATGCCATTTTCCCGAAAATTCAATTTTTACCCGGGAAATTAATAAAAATTCGGGATTCTGAGCAATGGGGACCAGTTGTCGACAGGGACGAGATGGGTATCATTCGATTGGTATTACCGAGTAGATCAATAATTGATATGCCATTTTCCCGAAAATTCAATTTTTACCCGGGAAATTAATAAAAGTTCGGGATTTTGAGCAATGGAGACTAGTTGTCGACGGGGACGAGATGGGTATCATTCGATTCGTATTAACGAGTAGATCAATAATTGATATGCCATTTTCCCGAAAATCAAATTTTAACCCGGGAAATTAATAAAAATTCGGGATTTTGAGCAATGGGGACCAGTTGTCGACAGGGACGAGATGGGTATCATTCGATTCGTATTAACAAGTAGATCAATAATTGAAATGCCATTTTCCCGAAAATTCAATTTTTACCCGGGAAATTAATAAAAATTCGGGATTTTGAGCAATGGGTCCCAGTTATCGACGGGGATGAGATGAGTATCAGGTGACATATCGACGTCTTAGGTGACATATCTTTGTTCGAAGGTGGTTGGTAAAAAAGCGATTGAACTTTCTTAGTTACCTTTATTTATCAGAAAACTTTGTGACGGATCCTCCATTTTCATCAGTGATACTTTCAATAAGTTGAGACCTAGAGCGCTGACGCTCACGCAGAACTTGATAGACTGACACACTCATCATAATCCGTGGATAAATAAAGGTTTTACTACGGATATGAATTCCCGCTCGTTGATGACAAAGGATTTGTAATAAATTTGCCTTCACCTCTTTAATGGATGCTATTCTTTTGTCCCCTTGGAGAGCCAGAACATATAAATTATGTACTACACCATAATAAAAGTTATAAAGAATATTGAAACCCTGCACCTTATCGTTACAATAGGAGATATGCACATAACGAAGCGAGCGTTTAATACTGTATTTCTAATGGTCAGCAATAATTTTACGAGAAGAACGACTCTGGACCATACGGTGCCAGGTTTCCGTAAACTCTTGTACATAAAATTGTTCCACTAGAATAGATATATTTAGATACCAGAAACTGTGCTTCTTGGTATTTTGTTAACGTTTAACATAATACTTAAATGTAGTAAAAAGTGGTCAGAAGCACATGTGGGGAAAATTTGCATATGAAGTAGCTTGCGAAGCAAAAGTTGAGAAACTAAAAAACAATCTCTCCTGGACGAACTTGTATGCGTGAAAACGGTAAAACCTGGGGAAGCTAAATATAGCGTAAACCAACAATCTTTCAAACCAAGGACGGTTACCGACCTGTACAGAGTAGCACAATAATTGTAGCCCGGTATTTGCTGTGACTGATGTAGAACACAATTAAAATCACCACCGATAATGTGGCCAGCATAATGGCCGGCACATTCCTGGGCAACAACTGTTTCGGAAAATTGCTGGCAGCCTTTTGATTGTTCCCCGATTGCGAGTACAAGTTCAAAATTTTGACATCACCTATCACACCACTATTTAAGTGACAAGATGGTTGGTAAAACACATTGTCAAACTGTATACCTTGAAGAACAAGAATAGCGGTACCCGTAGCATTGTGAATGAAATTATTATAAACATCGTAGCCTTGAATATTCACAAAGGATGCAGTACCAACTTCCTGTAAGCAAATATCAATGGAGTGACAACGTAAAAAAAAATCCTGTAAAGCATTAAATTTCAGACGGGTGGTAGATTTGTTAAAATTAATTGTTGCAAAACGATGGGAAAACATAATATATGAAAAAAAAATATTAAGGGAATTCAGAATCGCAAATATGTAAACAACATCTTGAAGAAAGAGAAACGGGGAAGTCACTCGAATGAAAATGATAACAAAGCACCATAAACGTAAACACTATGGTTGAGTAGGAACTGCTGAAGTAACCTTGGGAGGGAATTGACTTTCACTTGTTACTTCGCAAGAAGATTTTGCAGTAACTACTGTATGTATTTATTGCATGAGGATAACGCTACGTTTTCTTGGCTGCTGTAACCTTCCGTTCTTTTTTTCGTCCAGTCGTGTCTTCGGTGGGGGGCAGACAGCAATAACTTATCAGTACAATTTTTACTTGTAGAGTTGTCAAGGAAAGCACTTGAGTTAGCAGACACGTCATCGCTATTGAGAGGTAGACTTCAACTAAGAGAGAGGGGAGGCACAGGAGCAGGCAGGGAACTCTCCGAAACTTAGGGATGAGTTACACTTTTACGAATATCAGAACGTGTCATGAGAGCACTAGTAGTAACACAAGATAACGATTGGGAATCAGGTGGGCGTAAAGGGGAAAAGTTGCACATCTTGTATGTTAGGAACACCTGGTTCAAAGTTCGGTCATATCCACAGCTTCTGACCAGGAAGTGTTGTGACAAGACGAAGTAGGGCTTGAATACTGTTGAGTTTGGGGTATAGGTCCGACGAACAACTCACTTATGTGTAGAGGAGCAGGTAAATGTCGGGCAGGTAGATTACGAGGCAGACGTTTAGTACATTCACTAAACATGCGTGCTACTTCAACAGTAAGAGCACACAGGGGCTGACCAGGATACATAATTGTAGCCCTATGACCCTTAAATGTCGCTTTAGACGGAACGTGCTTTTTTAGGCATATACACAACGCGAACTCCATTGTACAGAGGAAAATGTAATGTATCAGACCATTGCTCATTGATTACTTTAGAAATAGATCTATAAGGGCTTAGTGTTGTGTGAATCACTTCGAGACTGAGTTCAACAGGCAATTCTAAAATTCGCACTCGTATGACATCTTCACAAACACTCATAATATGGACGAAACTTTCAGTCCCAACAGAAAGAGTAAAAATCATCTTTTCAGGTTTTGTACGCAAAAAAATATCATAGACACTATTAGCACTAAACTTAACATAAAGACAATAATATTCGTTGTGCAGTTGAATGATCTCAACTTGGTCCAATGTGACCTTCAACTTATCGGCAAGCTAGGTATGAACCTCAAGTGGCATCGATTTTAAGTGGGATAAACTCTTATCAAACTCAAATTTGATGGCATTTTCAAGTATTGTATTCATGATTCACTGATAAACAGCACACCAACAGAGAATTATACGTTCTCTAGCAAACAGCTCTCAAAACAACACGCTATAGAAACACACTCACAGAGCACTTTTCACACGCCCACACAGTAAGTTGGTTAGCACTCGAATCACCACTGAGTCACCGCGGCTCCACTTGCATTCAACATATATTTTTATTTAAGTACATATCGTATTGTAATAACTGAAATTCATCATTTTATAAGTTACATATTTTCATATCCTGCATGGTGATAACCTTTTAATTAACTTATATCAGCTGTTTATTGTCCTGCACTAATTCGGCCGAAACCACTTCATTTACGTAACTTTACAATTAATCGTTGGCATCACTAGGCAATAACGCTACAAAGTGGTTCCGGTTATTTAGAGCTATGTATATGGGATTTTGTCTTCCTTCAGTTGAATTAACGTATCGTCCAGGTTCTGCACAATAATTTCTCCTTAGTTTACGGAATTCCAAATTGGAGTCGTATAAATACGTTGTAATAGATCGACCAAGTGCACGTTCCATTGCCACCATGTTTCCTTCATGAGCCCATTCTCCATCAGTTATTATATTTCTAAGTTGGCACAACAAACTTGGGGAATTTGGCCTTCCGTCTTCCACTCTTTCATCTTCTCCAAACACAGAAAGGAACGTACTAAATGCAGCTAGTCTGCAGCATTGCCAATATGCTTCGCAATTAAAAAGGCTCAAAGATATTGCTCGATAAAAACAATTGCCATCACCAGTTGTTACTACTGGTACCAAGTTTGAGAGTTCAGTTTGATGGGCGAGTTCAAGTGAATTCCAATTACTTTCGTCATGAAACAAACTTATAAAATTTTCATCAACAACGTGCATATTTTCGTTAAATTTTCCATTTGGTGGACTCTGAATATATCTAAGTATTTCTTTAATGTCACTTTCATGACTTCCCATTACCGACTTTAATTCTTCAATAACATCATTTGTATCACGGAGAAACACATTATGTAGAAGTTCAATAATAAGATTGGTCTTTCTAATAATACTGGAAGATGGACTTTGGTTGCTCGTGACCGAGGTAGGCTTGGTAGCATCTTGCGCAGTGGCATCCTCTTGAATATTTCTTCTACTTTCTTCTAAGAGCCTCTTATATTCTGCAATGTCAGTATCGTTGGAGTATGTTTTCGATCTAGCTTTATAATCTAGCTTGCTTTTGAGATCATTCATAGAAAAATTACTGAAGTTGAAGAGTTCCATCAAGTCTTTGTCAATTGACGGCGATACTTTATTGGGACCAGGATACAGCCAATGTGCATGGTGTAGAAATTGTTTTACCCGTTTAGAGACCACCAGCTTTTTATGTTCGTAATCACGGAAAAACAATCTTCTGTACATCCAATCACAGATTTCTAATGATATATGTTGTAGAGTAAATGATTTTATACTTCTCCTAAGGGACCTCCACATTGATTCTATATTATTTGTGTGTAGAGATGGATCTTTTGGATTGAGGAAGTATTTTCTGTGATTAACCCACTCATGGCTCTCAAATAATTCATTAAGACCTTTGTATACTTTTGCACCATCTGTCACTATATGTGTGTCGTAATGAATAAACCTTTCCATTATAGGCAAAAGAGTTTCTTTCGTCCTGTCCTTCACGCATACAACAAGGATGTCATGTGTTTCTCTGCATATCATTCCAAAAACCCAATAAGATTGCCCAAGTAACTGTCTTCCTTTGTTATACTTCCTGCTTGTTATGTGACATTCATCCATCTCGACCGTGCAATTAAATCCACCAAGCTTATGATCTTCAAAATATTTTATTATTGCGCATTGCATAACTTCACGGGCGTAATTCTGCCAATTTGCTACTGTGTCGGTGGCAAAACCTGTATTTTCTATCATAGAAGAATATGTTTCCCCACGGCAAAATAGAAAAATGAATTTCAGGTGACTTGTTAATGAAAGTTTGTTGTCAGCCCCAATCCAAGTATTCTTTAAAGGATTTGTCTTTTTCCCACATGAACCACACTTGTAAAACCACCCAAGCTTATAATGACCTTTATCGTCGTACACTCGGCCCATCAAAACGTATTTTGTACACTCTACTTTTCTCTTCTTAGGAAGCAATTTGTGTTCTTGTTTCACTGTACATTTTTCACATATTGGCTGGAATGGATCTTCACCGTTTTCAGGTTTTGGATCTGTTACAGGTATAATTCTATAGTGCTCCAATATTCTTCGTGCCACATTGTCAGTGAGAAGAAGGATGTTAAAGTTTTTCACTGTGAGTGCGTCCAGAAGTTTCTCAGGGTTGAATTCTTCGTTTGGATTTGGAATCCATTCTTCTAACATGCGCTGCACCTCGTGCAAAATTTCAGCAGAGTAAGCTCCATATGTAAACACGTCAGCAGTACAAGCCTGTGAAGGAAATATATATTACGAAATCAATATTTCTATTGTAATTACAAATGTATATTTTATTCCTATTGAAAAATGCTTGCAGAAGATACGTATAAATAGAAAGAAGGAACATAATGAAGTAAGATTTCAAATTTGGCTTTTTATAAATGAAATCTTTTAGTTTTATATTTAAAGATGATACCATGTAGACTAAAGAAAATAGTGGTGATGAGAATGGATGAAATTTTATAACCAAGAATTGAATAACCTTGAGCAAACCCACTCACATGGTGTTTGTCAACACAAAATCCACTTGGCGCAAGCTGAGATCGAACCAAGGACCTCTTGCACTAAATGTTAGCACTCTATTACTGAGCCAATGAGGCCCAAGTTCGCATTTGTAGTAAGTACTTAAGAGATAATTTTCTTTCTCTATTAGTAATCAAATACTATTATTATCACTAACTCCCATATAACAGCAAATATTATTTTTTCTGAGATAAATAACTAAACACAAAGTACTTTATCCTCATTGTATGGTTTATGATCATAACATGATATCAAGTCTCCTTCTTAAAATAAAATTTTGTAACATAGTTGAAGAACATATTTACTGACTTCTGCTAGTTATGAGTACACTTTATTAAATCAAAACTGAACAATTTCATCAATATGAAAAGTTTCTAGTGAAGCGTCCTTAATTCTTTTGAGTTATTTACTGTTGATTCTGCTCCAAGTTTGCAATACACACCCCTCATTTCAGCACTCATCTGAAGCGTGTAGGTCCTTATTTAATTAATTAATTTTAAATTTAAGGGAGAAAGCTGAAAACCGAAAAAGCAACTCCAGGATTGGTTGGATTAGAGTTTAGCGTCCGTTCAGCACGAGGCTACATGAGATGTGGACCTATAGCTTAAAGTGGGATCTGAACTACATGGGCTCCAGCCGGGAATCGAATCCAGGTCTCCAGCACCGAAAATCTGTACGCTAACGACGAGGGAGCTCAGCGACTCCAGGAATTTTGCATTTTTTTTTATTTATGCTTCATGATCAGTGGGTTGCAGAACCCAGTTGATTCGTGCTTGAGTATGTGAATGGGAGTCATGTGTGACGTGATGCATTGCGGATTTCTGATGGATGCGAAAATCATACAAGGAAACCCCATTAATGTTTTGTTGATGCTGGTGGGTTGAATTTAGTTAGTGCAAATGTATGCTGAATAGAAGCAATATCCTTACAACATGATTTAGGGGAGTGTGTGAGTAGGAGAGCGATCGGAAGAATAAAAGAGAAGCTAATACTCTAGTAGGTAGCAAGAAGCCTGCGAGTGTCTACTAGTGTTATTTTCGACGATATGAAGATAGAAATCGTTGTATGTAGTCTAAGAGAAGACCATTCAAGCGCAATGACAGCAACAGCAAGGGACGACTATTATTTAATGTTATAGACCCGTCGGAGTAGGCGACAAACTCAACTGACTTACAATGTAAGCTTTTTATGGCAACGGGGAACAGAATACCAAGTAAACCCATACGCAACAGACTACAGGGAGGTGATATTCATGCCCAAAAGCCTTTTCTTCTGTATCTACAATACAGCATCGAGTCTTAGAACCTAGGCTGCAGAACATTGCGAATGGTTCGTGATGACTAGATTTGTATTCCTGCAGGTGGCAAGGTTTAATCTGCAGTCCGACAATCGACACACGCACATCTAGAGAGAAACATCAAAAACGTAATTGTCCCACAAATGTGAGTAAAATATTCAATATGGTGGTGGTAAAATTCATGTATGGGCCGACATCTGTAATGACTAATGTACCGACCTGTATATCATATGGAATTGGGGCACGATAGCTTAGTGATAAAAATTATTTATTTATTTATAAATATTTCGCGTCATTACTAGTATCTAAGCCCGTCACGTATAAGGGATGATGTTCATCGGCAGCTCATTATCCGGTGAAGTTTGAAGGTAGAAAACCACCCGGGACCAGTACCGTAGCCATAATTTTTTCAGAAGGGGTCAAATGAAAGGTCCAAGAAAACTTTGAGGGGGCCATCTCCAATGAATGACACATAATTCACACAAACATATATGGCTCAGTGGTAGAGCGTTCACCTCTGGTGCTAGGGGTCTCGGGTTCAAACCCTGCTCCCGCCAAGTGAACTTTATGGTGGAGAAACACCGTGTGCGTGGGTTTTCTCGGGGTTCTCCCGTTTCCTCCTACTTTCTTCATTCCACCATTTCATTCATTACTCATCATCACCGTCTCCTTTAGCCTAATCGGCATAACCGTGGGACGTAAAACTCAAAAATTTTCTTTCCATTTACACATACATATGGCTTGGTTTTGTAAGTAAATATGACTTCAAATATTATGAGTTTGAAAATACATTGTATATACGAGCACATGCGTCGTGTGTGCATATGTATGGTTGTATGGTTGCGTATAGTCTGTCCGTTTTAAGCTTTAATCCCTAGCATGAGACAAGACAATAACTACATATGTCTGGCAATAATCTAATTAAGGGTGTTCAGTAACAGCTACTGACCTATTGGATTACACATGATTAATGCTATATCTATAATATTTGTCTATAAAATATTGATAGTCAAAGCTAGAGCTACCATACGTCCTCATTTATGCGAACGTGTCCACATTTTGAGATAAGAATTTCCGTCCGCTTATTTTTGTATCGTAGTCCTATGTGAACATACTGTCAAATTAAATATTTAAATAGTTAAATCTAGACACACCATGATTCTATTTCTCATTGCTGTGCTTATTACATTATTTTAGAACTGTATATCAGTCAGGGAAGGATGATAGTACTTTCAAAGTACAAGAGTGCCCTCTGCTTTGGAATATGGAGATTTACTAAAGGCCCAATGAGTCAAGTGCGATTTTTAGGGAGCGGTGGCTCACTGGTAGGGTGATCGCTTTTGGTGCAGAGCTAATTGGCTCGATCCCAGCCCGCGCCAAGTGAACTTCGTGGTTGCAAAACACCGTGTGTGGATTTTCTCAGAGTTCTTCCGTTTTTTCTCCACTTCCTTTATTCCACTATTTCATTCATTTCTCATCACCACCGTCCCCTTTTGCCTAGTCAACATAACGGTGGGGCGTAAAGCTTAAATATTTAATTTCAATTCATTTTTCAAGTGAGATTTACATTACGTGGCGTAGTGAAGCTGTAATTCCGGTGTGTACAGTTCCATTACAGGCTAAGTGGATTGAGTAGACTATACACAAGCAGTATATATATATATATATATATATATATATATATATATAGTGTGTGTGTGTTTAATACGACAAACAGAGCACATATATAGATATTCCATCACCTCGATGCCATTGCGGCAGAAGCTCCTTCCTGGCTAAGTGGTTAGCGTACGCGCCTTTGGCGTCGAAGACAAGGGTTCGATTCTTAGGGGGAACTTCTGTAGTTCAGATCCCACATTAAGTTGTGGGTCTAATATATTATCGCTGCTAAATGGTCGCTAAATTCAAAATCAAATGAATTCATTGCGGCAGCTTCACTGACCCCATTCCTACGCTAATACATAGAAATATAAATGAATGAAAAAGAAACAGATAGAATTAGCATTATAGCTTATGAACATATGGAATAAAACTAAAATAAGCATAATTACCTGTATTCTTTCGGTCTCCGAAGCTCGTGGATGGTGGTTGTGTTCTCCGCTTTGGGAAATAACACGTTCATTATTTTGATCGGTACAAAGTCTTCCTTTGCACTTGTGTGAGTGATACAATACACACTTCCAAAAAGTTTTTGTTCCTTTTGTTTTTTCCTTTATATACTGAAATTCTTTATATACAACTTTCTGAGTAGATACAATCGTAGGTTTTTCTTCCATTATGCCTTTCAGCATAAAAAGAAAAAAAACAGATAAACTTACAATACTAGCAATCGAATGTATACTTGTTGTACTCCGATACGATGTAGTCCGAAGCTCAATTCATACTACTGTGTGTAGAGGAACGTAGAATATGCTTGGAAAGGATTTATTTTACCCTCCTTTAATCGACACTTGAAAATAACAATTACTTCTCAATATTATTTTCATTGTTAGTATGTTCACATTCAGGAAAAAGCAGACCGCTTGCTTCAGCATTGTTGTTAACAATTTTTAATATAGAAATGTGTTCTTTTAATTTCTTTCTTTTCATTAATATAGTAAGGACTGTTTAGATATGTATTTATTTTAGGTTCTTAAGTAGTCAATTAGAATCTTGATTTGATTTGATTTTGAGTTTAACGTTTCTTTCAGCAGCGAGGCTATATGAGACGTGGACCTACTGATTAACGTGGCATCGGAATCATATGAGTTACGCCGAGAATCGAATTCGTCTCCCCTACATCAACCAATAATAATATTCCATTAATTAGTTGTCTTGCTTTATATAAACCTCTCAAAACTTTCAGAATGTAATTAACTAATTATGCTGTGCATTTTAGAAGCGAGTGAAACCTTTTTTTATTTCACATTTGCATCGCTTTAGTGTTTCTGAATTGCTATCTCAATCAACAACAATTAAATACCTCCAAGAAAATACAATTTTGTTAATACAAATAATAATAATAATAATAATAATAATAATAATAATAATAATAATAATAATAATAATAATATTGACTGATTGCAGCTACCGTCAAACATGAGTTTACTCTTGGATGAATTTGCCTTTGCCATTCTGCCATTGATTGTTTTAAAAGGAAAAACCAATCATTTATGTGCGTGGGTTTTCTCGAGGTTCTCCCGTTTCCTCCCACTTTCTTCATTAAGCTATTTCACTCATTTTTCATCATCACCGTCTGCTTTCGTTTAGCCGGCATAACTTTGGGACGTAAAACTCAAAGATTCCATTTTACTTTTTTTACAAATCATTTGTTTCTAAAATCATGAAGATAAATTTACTAGGGATGGGCATGAATCGAGCCAAAGGTAATTTTCTCGAGTCGAGTCGCTGTTTTGAGGTCGAGTTTCGAGTCGAGTCGAGTTTGATAAATGGCTCGCTCGTTCAGCTCGTTTTATCTCGTTTTGAAATCATAGCCTGATTGAGTGATTAGACTGGAAAGCGAAAGCTATGAGAAATATAAGCACTAATGTGGAATACTTTTACTGTTGCTAACGAGAGGGGACATTGCTCGCATCTCGTCTCGTCTCGATAATAGATTTTATAACGAGACAGCTTCAAATATGGTGAACATCAATATAAGTATATACTGTAGTTCTTACCATCAAGGTTTAGACCTGCACAGTCGAAGATTTGAGCCCAAGCAGAAGCCCACCCCGGGAAGTAATGTTAACCAGCTCGACTCGGTTCAACTGAGTGAACAGCTCGAGCCGGTGTAGCAGGAAAATCAGACCCCAGGAAAATTGTCACCCCGGGGTGCTATTTTTCCCAGGAAAATAAGACCCCAGTAATCACCTTTACACGGGGTGATACTTTTCCTAGGAAAATTATCACCCCGGGGTGTTAATTTTCCCAGGAAAATTGTCACCCCGGGGGCATAAATTTCCCGAATATCAATTAAAAATGTACATATGGGGGTATAATTTTCCTGCCCAGGAAAAATGGACCCCCATCTAAAAAACGCTGAAAACAACCACCGAAAAATTCAATCTTTTGTCATTTCATTAGTCTTTAGAAAGCAGATTTGTCCACACAGTAGGGTGGGGGTATAATTTTCCTGGCCAGGAAAAATGGACCCCACCTAAAAAAAACGCTCAAAATAAAAACCAAAAAATTAAAACTTTTGTCAATTCATATGTCTTTAGAAACGAGATCTGTCCACACTGTAGGGTGAGGGTATAATTTTCCTGGCCAGGAAAAATGGACCCCACCTAAAAAAACGCTGAAAACAACCACCGAAAAATTCAATCCTTTGCCATTTGATTAGTCTTTAGAAAGCCAATTTGTCCACACAGTAGGGTGGGGGTATAATTTTCCTGGCCAGGAAAAATAGACCCCACCTAAAAAAAACGCTGAAAATAAAAACCAAAAAATTAAAACTTTTCTCATTTCATATGTCTTTAGAAAGCCGATTTGTCCACACAGTAGGGTGGGGGTATAATTTTCCTGGCCAAGAAAAATGGACCCCCACCTAAAAAAAACTGGAAATAACCACCGAAAAATTAAATCTTTTGTCATTTCATTAGTCTTTAGAATGCCGATTTGTCCACACAGTAGGGTGGGGGTATAATTTTCCTGGCCAGGAAAAATAGACCCCACCTAAAAAAAACGCTGAAAATAAAAACCAAAAAATTAAAACTTTTCTCATTTCATATGTCTTTAGAAAGCCTATTTGTCCACACAGTAGGGTGGGGGTATAATTTTCCTGGCCAGGAAAAATTGACCCCCACCTAAAAAACGCTGAAAACAACCACCGAAAAATTCAATCTTTTGTCATTTCATTAGTCTTTAGAATGCCGATTTGTCCACACAGTAGGGTAGGGATATAATTTTTCTGGCCAGGAAAAATAGACCGCACCTAAAAAAACGCTGAAAATAAAAACCAAAAAATTAAAACTTTTGTCAATTCATATGTCTTTAGAAACGAGATCTGTCCACACTGTAGGGTGGGGGTATAATTTTCCTGGCCAGGAAAAATGGACCCACACCTAAAAAACGCTGAAAACAACCACCGAAAAATTCAATCTTTTGTCATTTTATTAGCCTTTAGAATGCCGATTTGTCCACACAGTAGGGTGGGGGTATAATTTTCCTGGACAGCAAAAATAGACCCCACCTAAAAAAACGCCCAAATAAAAACCAAAAAATTAAAACTTTTGTCATTTAATATATATTTAAAAAGCCGATATGTCCACACAGTAGGGTGGGGGTATAATTTTCCTGGCCAGGAAAAATGGACCCCACCTAAAAGAACGCTGAAAATAAGCACCAAAAAATTAAAACTTTTGTCATTTCATGTGTCTTTAGAAACGAGATTTGTCCACACAGTAGGGTGGGGGTATAATTTTCCTGGCCAGAAAAACTGGACCCCACCTAAGAAAAACGCTGAAAATAACCACCAAAAAATTTAAACTTTTGTCAATTCATATGTATTTAGAAACGAGATTTGTTCACACAGTAGGGTGGGGGTATAATTTTCCTGGCCAGGAAAAATTGACTCCACCTAAAAAAAACGCTGAAAATAAGCACCAAAAAATTAAAACTTTTCTCATTTCATGTGATTTTAGAAACGAGATTTGTCCACGCAGTAGGGTGGGGGTATAATTTTCCTGGCCAGGAAAAATGGACCCCACCTAAAAAAAACGCTGAAAACAACCACCGAAAAATTCAATCCTTTGCCATTTCATTAGTCTTTAAAAACAAGATTTGTCCACACAGTAGGGTGGGGGTATAATTTTCCTGCCCAGGAAAAATTGACTCCACCTAAAAAAACGCTCAAAATAAAAACCAAAAGATTAAAAGTTTTGTCATTTCATATGTCTTTAGAAAGCCGATTTGTCCACACAGTAGGGTGGGGGTATAATTTTCCTGGCCAGGAAAAATGGACCCCACCTAAAAGAACGCTGAAAATAAGCACCAAAAAATTAAAACTTTTGTCATTTCATGTGTCTTTAGAAACAAGATTTGTCCACAGATAAGGGTGGGGGTATAATTTTCCTGGCCAGGAAAAATGGACACCACCTAAAAAACGCTGAAAATAAGCACCAAAAAATTAAAACTTTTGGCATTTCATGTGTCTTTAGAAACGAGATTTGTCCACACAGTAGGGTGGGGGTATAATTTTCCTGGCCAGGAAAAATGGACCCCACCTAAAAAAACGCTGAAAATAAGCACCAAAAAATTAAAACTTTTGTCATTTCATGTGTCTTTAGGAACGAGATTTGTCCACACAGTAGGGTGGGGGTATAATTTTCCTGGCCAGGAAAAATGCACCCCACCTTAAAAAACGCTGAAAATAAGCACCAAAAAATTAAAACTTTTGTCATTTCATGTGTCTTTAGAAACGAGATTTGTCCACAGAGTAGGGTGGGGGTATAATTTTCCTAGCCAGGAAAATGGACCCCACCTAAAAAAACGTTGAAAATAAGCACCAAAAATTAAAACTTTTGTCATTTCATGTGTCTTTAGAAACGAGATTAGTCCACACAGTAGGGTGCGGTTATAATTTTCCTGGCCAGGAAAAATGGGCCCCCCACCTAAAAAAAACGCTGAAAACAACTACCGAAAAATTCAATCCTTTGCCATTTCATTAGTCTTTAGAAACGAGATTTGTCCACACAGTAGTGTGGGTTTATAATTTTCCTAGCCAGGAAAAATGGACCCCCACGTAAAAATCGCAATAAATAACCACCAAAAAATTCAATCTTTGGTCATTTAATTTGTCTTTAGAGAGAAGATTTGTCCATGCAGTACGATGGGGGTATAATTTTCCTGGCCAGGGAAAATCGACGCCTGTAGCAGGAAAATCAAACCCCAGGAAAATTGTCACCCCGGTGTGTTAATATTCTTAGGAAAATTAAATTTCCCGAGTATCAATTAAAAATGTTCATATGGGGGTATAATTTTCCTGGCCAGTAAAATCATACCCCCACCCTACTGTGTGGACAAATCTGGTTTCTAAAAACACATTTAATGAGAAAAGTTTTAATTTTTTGGTGCTTTTTTCCAGCGTTTTTTTAGGTGGGGTCCATTTTTCCTGGCCAGGAAAATTATAACCCCATTCTACTGCATGAACAAATCTCCTTTCTAAAGAATAATGAAATGACAAAAGTTTTAATTTTTTGGTCTTTTTTTCAGCGTTTTTTAGATGGGGGTCCATTTTTCCTGGCCAGGAAAATTATACCCCCATCCTACTGTATGGACAAGAGTCCAATTTAAAACTAACGAAATGACAAAATATTGAATTTTTGGTTGTTTTTTCAGCGTTTTTTTAGGTGGCAGTCCATTTTTCCCGGACAGGAAAATTATACCCCCATCCTACAGTGTGGACAAAACTCGTTTCTAAAGACTAATGAAATGACGAAAAAATGAATGTTTTTAAGGTTTTTCAGCGTGTTTTGGTGGGGGTCTATTTTTCCTGGACAGGAAAATTATACCCCCATTCTACTGCATGAACAAATCTCCTTTCTAAAGAATAATGAAATGACAAAATATTGAATTTTTGGTTGTTTTTTCAGCGTTTTTTTAGGTGGGGTCAATTTTTCCTGGCCAGGAAAATTATACCCCCACCCTACTGTGTGGACAAATCTCGTTTCCAAAAACACATGAAATGACAAAACTTTTAATTTTTTGGTGCCTATTTTCAGCGTTTTTTAGGTGGGGTCCATTTTTCCTGGCCAGGAAAATTATACCCACACCCTACTGTGTGGACAAATCTCGTCTCTAAAGACACATGAAATGACAAAAGTTTTAATTTTTTGGTGCTTATTTTCAGCGTTTTTTTAGGTGGGGTCCATTTTTCCTGGCCAGGAAAATTATACCCCCACCCTACTGTGTGTACAAATTTCGTTTCTAAAGACACATGAAATGACAAACGTTTAAATTTTTTGGTGCTTATTTTCAGCGTTTTTTTAGGTGGGGTCCATTTTTCCTGGCCACGAAAATTATACCCACACCCTACTCTGTGGACAAATCTCGTTTCTAAAGACACATGAAGTGACAAAAGATTTAGTTTTTTGGTGCTTATTAACAGCGTTTTTTTTAGGTGGGGTCCATTTTTCCTGGCCAGGAAAATTATACCCCCACCCTACTGCGTGGACAAATCTCGTTTCTAAAGACACATGAAATGAGAAAAGTTTTAATTTTTTGGTGCTAATTTTCAGCGTTTTTTTTTAGGTGGAGTCCATTTTTTCTGGCCAGGAAAATTATACCCCCACCCTACTGTGTGGACAAATCTCGTTTCTAAAGACACATGAAATGACAAAAGTTTTAATTTTTTGGTGCTTATTTTCAGCGTTCTTTTAGGTGGGGTCGATTTTTCCTGGCCAGGAGAATTATACCCCCACCCTATTGTGTGCACAAATCGGCTTTCTAAAGACACTTGAAATGACAAAACTTTTATTTTTTTGGTTTTTATTTTGAACGTTTTTTTAGGTGGGGTCTACTTTTCCTGGCCAGGAAAATTATACCCCCACCCTACTGTGTGGACAAATCTCGTTTCTAAAGACACATGAAATGACAAAAGCTTTAATTTTTTGGTGCTTATTTTCAGCGTTCTTTTAGGTGGGGTCCATTTTTCCTGGCCAGGAAAATTATACCCCCACCCTACTGCGTGGACAAATCTCGTTTCTAAAGACACATGAAATGACAAAAGTTTTAATTTTTTGGTGCTTATTTTCAGCGTTTTTTTTAGGTGGGGTCCATTTTTCCTGGCCAGGAAAATTATACCCCCACCCTACTGCGTGGACAAATCTCGTTTCTAAAGACACATGAAATGAGAAAAGTTTTAATTTTTTGGTGCTTATTTTCAGCGTTTTTTTAGGTGGGGTACATTTTTCCTGGCCAGGAAAATTATACCCACACCCTACTGTGTGGACAAATCTCGTTTCTAAAGACACATGAAATGACAAAAGTTTTAATTTTTTGGTGCTTATTTTCAGCGTTTTTTTTAGGTGGGGTCCATTTTTCCTGGCCAGGAAAATTATACCCCCACCCTACTGCGTGGACAAATCTCGTTTCTAAAGACACATGAAATGAGAAAAGTTTTAATTTTTTGGTGCTTATTTTCAGCGTTTTTTTTTTAGTTGGAGTCCATTTATCATGGCCAGGAAAATTATACCCCCACCCTACTCTGTGGACAAATCTCGTTTCTAAAGACACATGAAATGACAAAAGTTTTAATTTTTTGGTGCTTATTTTCAGCGTTCTTTTAGGTGGGGTCCATTTTTCCTGGCCAGGAGAATTATACCCCCACCCTATTGTGTGCACAAATCGGCTTTCTAAAGACACATGAAATGATAAAACTTCTAATTTTTTGGTTTTTATTTTGAACGTTTTTTTAGGTGGGGTCTACTTTTCCTGGCCAGGAAAATTATACCCCCACCCTACTGTGTGGACAAATCTCGTTTCTAAAGACACATGAAATGACAAAAGCTTTAATTTTTTGGTGCTTATTTTCAGCGTTTTATTAGGTGGGGTCCATTTTTCCTGGCCAGGAAAATTATACCCCCACCCTACTGTGTGGACAAATCTCGTTTCTAAAGACACATGAAATGACAAAATTTTAATTTTTTGGTGCTTATTTTCAGCGTTCTTTTAGGTGGTGTCCATTTTTCCTGGCCAGGAGAATTATACCCCCACCCTAATGTGTAGACAAATCGGCTTTCTAAAGACATATGAAATGACAAAAGTTTTAATTTTTTGGTTTTCATTTTGAACGTTTTTTTAGGTGGGGTCTACTTTTCCTGGCCAGGAAAATTATACACGCACTCTACTGTGTGGACAAATCGGCATTCTAAAGACTAATGAAATGACAAAAGATTGAATTTTTCGGTGGTTGTTTTCAGCGTTTTTTAGGTGGGGGTCCATTTTTCCAGGCCAGGAAAATTATACCCCCACCCTACTGTGTGGACAAATCGGCACTCTAAAGACTAATGAAATGAGAAAAGATTGAATTTTTCGGTGGTTGATTCAGCGTTTTTTAGGTGGGGGTCCATTTTTCCTGGCCAGGAAAATTATACCCCCACCCTACAGTCTGGAGAGATCTCGTTTCTAAAGACATATGAAATGACCAAAGTTTTAATTTTATGGTTTTTATTTTCAGCGTTTTTTTTTAGGTGGGGTCTACTTTTCCTGGCCAGGAAAATTATACACCCACTCTACTGTGTGGACAAATCGGCATTCTAAAGACTAATGAAATGACAAAAGATTGAATTTTTCGGTGGTTGTTTTCAGCGTTTTTTAGGTGGGGGTCAATTTTTCCTGGCCAGGAAAATTATACCCCCACCCTACTGTGTGGACAAATCGGCACTCTAAAGACTAATGAAATGAGAAAAGATTGAATTTTTCGGTGGTTGTTTTCAGCGTTTTTTAGGTGGGGTCCATTTTTCCTGGCCAGGAAAATTATACCCCCACCCTACAGTCTGGAGAGATCTCGTTTCTAAAGACATATGAAATGACAAAAGTTTTAATTTTTTGGTTTTTATTTTCAGCGTTTTTTTTAGGTGGGGTCTATTTTTCCTGGCCAGGAAAATTATACCCCCACCCTACTGTGTGGACAAATCGGCTTTCTAAAGACTAATGAAATGGCAAAGGATTGAATTTTTCGGTGGTTGTTTTCAGCGTTTTTTTTTAGGTGGGGTCCATTTTTCCTGGCCAGGAAAATTATACCCCCACCCTACTGTGTGGACAAATCTCGTTTCTAAAGACACATGAAATGACAAAAGATTTAGTTTTTTGGTGCTTATTAACAGCGTTTTTTTTAGGTGGGGTCCATTTTTCCTGGCCAGGAAAATTATACCCCCACCCTACTGCGTGGACAAATCTCGTTTCTAAAGACACATGAAATGAGAAAAGTTTTAATTTTTTGGTGCTAATTTTCAGCGTTTTTTTTTAGGTGGAGTCCATTTTTTCTGGCCAGGAAAATTATACCCCCACCCTACTGTGTGGACAAATCTCGTTTCTAAAGACACATGAAATGACAAAAGTTTTAATTTTTTGGTGCTTATTTTCAGCGTTCTTTTAGGTGGGGTCCATTTTTCCTGGCCAGGAGAATTATACCCCCACCCTATTGTGTGCACAAATCGGCTTTCTAAAGACACATGAAATGACAAAACTTTTATTTTTTTGGTTTTTTTTTTGAACGTTTTTTTAGGTGGGGTCTACTTTTCCTGGACAGGAAAATTATACCCCCACCCTACTGTGTGGACAAATCTCGTTTCTAAAGACACATGAAATGACAAAATCTTTAATTTTTTGGTGCTTATTTTCATCGTTCTTTTAGGTGGCGTCCATTTTTCCTGGCCAGGAAAATTATACCCCCACCCTACTCTGTGGACAAATCTCGTTTCTAAAGACACATGAAATGACAAAAATTTTAATTTTTTGGTGCTTATTTTCAGCGTTTTATTAGGTGGGGTCCATTTTTCCTGGCCAGGAAAATTATACCCCCACCCTACTGTGTGGACAAATCTCGTTTCTAAAGACACATGAAATGACAAAATTTTAATTTTTTGGTGCTTATTTTCAGCGTTCTTTTAGGTGGTGTCCATTTTTCCTGGCCAGGAGAATTATACCCCCACCCTAATGTGTAGACAAATCGGCTTTCTAAAGACATATGAAATGACAAAAGTTTTAATTTTTTGGTTTTTATTTTGAACGTTTTTTTAGGTGGGGTCTACTTTTCCTGGCCAGGAAAATTATACACGCACTCTACTGTGTGGACAAATCGGCATTCTAAAGACTAATGAAATGACAAAAGATTGAATTTTTCGGTGGTTGTTTTCAGCGTTTTTTAGGTGGAGGTCCATTTTTCCAGGCCAGGAAAATTATACCCCCACCCTACTGTGTGGACAAATCGGCACTCTAAAGACTAATGAAATGAGAAAAGATTGAATTTTTCGGTGGTTGTTTTCAGCGTTTTTTAGGTGGGGGTCCATTTTTCCTGGCCAGGAAAATTATACCCCCACCCTACAGTCTGGAGAGATCTCGTTTCTAAAGACATATGAAATGACAAAAGTTTTAATTTTTTGGTTTTTATTTTCAGCGTTTTTTTTAGGTGGGGTCTACTTTTCCTGGCCAGGAAAATTATACACCCACTCTACTGTGTGGACAAATCGGCATTCTAAAGACTAATGAAATGACAAAAGATTGAATTTTTCGGTGGTTGTTTTCAGCGTTTTTTAGGTGGGGGTCCATTTTTCCTGGCCAGGAAAATTATACCCCTACCTACTGTGTGGACAAATCGGCACTCTAAAGACTAATGAAATGAGAAAAGATTGAATTTTTCGGTGGTTGTTTTCAGCGTTTTTTAGGTGGGGGTCCATTTTTCCTGGCCAGGAAAATTATACCCCCACCCTACAGTCTGGAGAGATCTCGTTTCTAAAGACATATGAAATGACAAAAGTTTTAATTCTTTGGTTTTTATTTTCAGCGTTATTTTTAGGTGGGGTCTATTTTTCCTGGCCAGGAAAATTATACCCCCACCCTACTGTGTGGACAAATCGGCTTTCTAAAGACTAATGAAATGGCAAAGGATTGAATTTTTCGGTGGTTGTTTTCAGCGTTTTTTTTAGGTGGGGTCCATTTTTCCTGGCCGGGAAAATTATACCCCCACCCTACTGCGTGGAAAAATCTCGTTTCTAAAGACACATGAAATGAGAAAAGTTTTAATTTTTTGGTGCTTATTTTCAGCGTTTTTTTAGGTGGGGTCAATTTTTTCTGGCCAGGAAAATTATACCTCCACCCTACTGTGTGGACAAATCTCGTTTCTAAAGACTAATGAAATGGCAAAGGATTGAATTTTTCGGTGGTTGTTTTCAGCGTTTTTTTTAGGTGGGGTCCATTTTTCCTGGCCATGAAAATTATACCCCCACCCTACTGCGTGGACAAATCTCGTTTCTAAAGACACATGAAATGACCAAAGTTTTAATTTTTTGGTGCTTATTTTCAGCGTTTTTTTTAGGTGGAGACAATTTTTCCTGGCCAGGAAAATTATACCCCCACCCTACTGTGTGAACAAATCTCGTTTCTAAAGACACATGAAATGACAAAAGTTTAAATTTTTTGGTGGTTATTTTCAGCGTTTTTCTTAGGTTGGGTCCATTTTTCCTGGCCAGGAAAATTATACCCCCACCCTACTGTGTGGACAAATCTCGTTTCTAAAGACACATGAAATGAGAAAAGTTTTAATTTTTTGGTGCTTATTTTTAGCCTTTTATTAGGTGGGGTCCATTTTTCCTGGCCAGGAAAATTATACCCCCACTCTACTGTGTGGACAAATCTCGTTTCTAAAGAGTAATGAAATGGCAAAGGATTAAATTTTTCGGTGCTTGTTTTCAGCGTTTTTTTAGGTGGGGTCCATTTTTCCTGGCCAGGAAAATTATACCCCCACCCTACTGTGTGGACATATCGGCTTTCTAAAGACATATGAAATGACAAAAATTTTAATTTTTTGGTTTTTATTTTGAGCGTTTTTTTAGGTGGGGTCTATTTTTCCTGGCCAGGAAAATTATACCCCCACCCTACTATGTGGACAAATCGGCATTCTAAAGATTAATGAAATGACAAAAGATTGAATTTTTCGGTGGTTGTTTTCAGCGTTTTTTAGGTGGGGGTCCATTTATCCTGGCCAGGAAAATTATACCCCCACCCTACAGTGTGGACAGATCTCGTTTCTAAAGACATATGAATTGACAAAAGTTTTAATTTTTTTGTTTTTATTTTCAGCGTTTTTTAGGTGGGGTCTATTTTTCCTGGCCAGGAAAGTTATACCCCCACCCTACTGTGTGGACAAATCGGCATTCTAAAGACTAATGAAATGATAAAAGATTGAATTTTTCGGTGGTTGTTTTCAGCGTTTTTTAGGTGGGGTCCATTTTTCCTGGCCAGGAAAATTATACCCCCAACCGACAGTGTGGACAGATCTCGTTTCTAAAGACATATGAAATGAGAAAAGTTTTAATTTTTTGGTTTTTATTTTCAGCGTTTCTTTAGGTGGGGTCTATTTTTCCTGGCCAGGAAAATTATACCCCCACGCTACTGTGTGGACAAATCGGCATTCTAAAGACTAATGAAATGACAAAAGATTTAATTTTTCGGTGGTTGTTTCCAATTTCTTTAGGTGGGGGTCCATTTTTCCTGGCCAGGAAAATTATACCCCCACCCTACTGTGTGGACAAATCGGCTTTCTAAAGACATATGAAATGACAAAAGTTTTAACATTTTTTGGTTTTTATTTTCAGCGTTTTTTTTAGGTGGGGTCTATTTTTCCTGGCCAGGAAAATTATACCCCCACCCTACTGTGTGGACAAATCGGCTTTCTAAAGAGTAATGAAATGGCAAAGGATTGAATTTTTCGGTGGTTGTTTTTAGCGTTTTTTTAGGTGGGGGTCCATTTTTCCTGGCCAGGAAAATTATACCCCCACCCTACAGTGTGGACAGATCTCGTTTCTAAAGACATATGAATTGCCAAAAGTTTTAATTTTTTGGTTTTTATTTTCAGCGTTTTTTTAGGTGGGGTCCATTTTTCCTTTCCAGGAAAATTATACCCCCACCCTACTGTGTGGACAAATCGGCTTTCTAAAGACTAATGAAATGACAAAAGATTGAATTTTTCGGTGGTTGTTTTCAGCGTTTTTTAGGTGGGGTCCATTTTTCCTGGGCAGGAAAATTATACCCCCATATGTATATTTTTAATTGATATTCGGGAAATTTATGCCCCCGGGGTGACAATTTTCCTGGGAAAATTAACACCCCGGGGTGATAATTTTCCTAGGAAAAGTATCACTCCGTGTAAAGGTGATTACTGGGGTCTTATTTTCCTGGGAAAAATAGCACCCCGGGGTGACAATTTTCCTGGAGTCTGATTTTCCTGCTACACCGGCTCGGTTGCGAGAGCCATCGACTTGATTTAAGTAAGCAGATAGCTCGAGCCGGCTCGGTTGACATCACTCAGTTTGACTCTGTTCAGGTGAACCTTCGGCTCGAGAGGGCTCGGTTGAAACGAGTCCATCGGCTCTGCTCACTCGGCTCAACTGAGACGATGACTCCAGTGGGGTCGGTTAGGGTAAGCCATCAACTCGATTCGGTTCTGCTCAGATGAGCCGCCGGCTCAAGCCGATTCGATTGAGATGAGCCATCGGCTCGAGTTGCCTTGGTTGGGATGAGCTGTTGTCTCGGCTCACTTCTCGGTAGGGATGCGCACGAGACTAGTCGAGATTTAAGACTATTTCGACTCATCTCCAGAAAACGCTGTTTACATACCGTATATATAAGCGTTTTTTTAAATCATTTACATATTACGTAGCAAATTGCGATACAAGTTTCAATTTTTATCGCAATTTGTAAATTTTGTAGATCATTTTATGCACTATAATGAGTAATTATATAGTCATTAAGTTCAATAAATACGAAAGTACTTGACAATTGCATTAATTATGAAGGAAATTGTGAATTACTTTCGTATTTATTGGATTTCTTATTATTATTATTATTATTATTATTATTATTATTATTATTATTATTATTATTATTATTATTATTATTATTATTATTATTTTCTCGACTAAAAAGATACAAAAAAGAAGAATTCCGTCACTAGTAACATAAAAGCGAAAATGACTTCTAATTAAAAATAATAGATCAATGCATTTAATTTTGGGGAGAGTCTATAGGGGTACTTTATAGTTTACGGCTTTTCTCTGCAATCCGTGCTCATTGTTGGAAAAGCATTATATTTTATTATATTATTTGTCAAGTTTAGCGAAATAAGAGTTTTACCACAGCGACAAATTGAACAATTAGGCTCAGAAAAACAACGTATTGGCTGTTCTTTTTTCAAACATACACGCACAAAGAGAGAGCCCATTTGGTCAGGATGTTTTTTGAGTTAGCTTTGTGGCGTCTCGCAAGGAGAAATCTTACAAGTATAGAATGCTGGGTTTTACAAGAGATGTAAATGGGCATTAGCACTTCAAATGAAAAGAGAAAAGAAAAGAGCAAAGTTGCCACACTTGAGACTTACGAAGATGTCAAACATGGGATTGAATTATGCCAGATTTTCAAATTATATTCCTGAACTAATTTTAAAGACCTGTCCTACTTATCTTCATTATTTTAATGAAGTGTTTTAACTGTATTCACGTACAAAGATAATATGACGCTGTGTTACAAAGATAATAAAATAAATTGATAAATAGCAATATATACTGTATATATATATATATATATATATATATATATATATATATATATATATATATATATATATATATATATATATATATATATTACAGTAAAACCTGTCTTCAACGGACCCTTTATTAAACGGAAATATTTCACGGTCCCATGAATTTTGGAGAACAAAATGTGTAAAACTCCCTTCATTAAGCGGAAACTGTGTTACGCGGACAACGGAAAGAAAAATAAACATTTAACGGAAAATTCTTAGTTCCGGACTACAGCGTTTAGAAGATGTTTAGACATTCTGCGAGACATATACATTACACTGTCTGCGATAAAATGTTCGTTCTTTTGTTAAATATTTATGAACAATGTTGATCTTCCCCAAGCACTACTCATATTCACCCCCACAAATTGTCCTTAATCCCCGCAACTTAATGAAGAATCATACGGAATGTCGGAAAGAAGAAAACGAGATAGAGGAAGAGGAATACGATACCGAGTTCCAAGAAGAGTGTAGAATAAATACATATCAAGATTCTCTAAGAAGTTTGAAGGAACTGCAAAAATTTGCCTTACGAAAAAATGATTCTGATTCACTTAGTATAATTTCTCAGGCTAAACTGTATACGGAAAGTCAAGCAGCCAAGCAGCAATGTACACAGAAAACTCTCCTTGGCTATTAGAAAAATAAAGAAATCGTGTGCATAGCATATTTTGTATTCATTTTAATTTTTTTTGTGTATTTATTCCGTAGAAGAAAGAAGTACTGTAATCGAACAATGTACGTACAGCAATATATTTTCTAAGTATACCCCTTTATAAGCATGTATTAAAAAAAAAAAAAGAAAGAAAGGAAAAGTCTACCTCCACTAAGCGGAAACCTGACTTTAACGGAAATTTTTGCAAGTCCCGCTCGATTCCGCTAAAGACAGGTTTCACTTTATATATATATATATATATATATATATATATATATATATATATATATATATATATATATATATATATATATATATATATATATATATATATAAATTAACAATTGATTTTAAAAAAAAATATCCTGTTTAGTATTCACGGAGAATATTTTTTTCAAAATTTAAATTTGATGGGTGAATCAGTAGACTTTTAATACATTCACATTTTATCCACTGACTTGCGAAATAGTCTACCTCCAGACGCAATTAATTTCTTAACCATCCCCCGATTAATCAAACAGTTTGATACATTTGAATGTGACTTAAATTTCTATTCATAACTATTCTTATCGAACAGGGAGATTATGAAGAGATGGATGTACTGTACAGAATAGAATAAAAGTACGGTATATCATTGGGATTCCTATAATCCCACAGTCTAACCCAGGGCTTTCTGATTTTAAACAAGATAATGTGCCTAGCTGAGACTTTACATTGTGAAGATTATATTAGTGAAAATTATGCAAATGCTATTTTACAATTTAATAGACATTACTAAATAATGAGCCTCCCAGTGGCTGTGTGGCTAGCGTACGTTTCTTCGGCGCGGGAGTCCACGGTTTGATTGACAACAGGAGCTCATGTAGTTCAAATCCCAGGTTAAGCTGTAGGTTCACGTCTTATACACCTCTGCTCCTGAAAGGGACACTAAACTATAATCTAATTTAATATTACTAGCTTCTTTACTGGCTTACCAAGACGACGTGAATTTGACTGCCAACAAATCCGTTTTACGAGTGTGTATATATATTCAGAAACAAGTGTATACACATACACACACACACGCATACCAAATATCAACACTTCAAGACTATTTTACAAGTAGTAGACTGCGCTGCATCAAGCAATGTTATCTTCAAACAATACTTCTTCATTTTCCCATTAACGTCTCATATAGTCTCGCTGCTGAACGGGACGTTAAACTCAAAATCAACACAACTTATTTTCCCATTTGCTGAGCTGAGCTGATTTTGTTTAACATCCCGTCTAGCAGCTATATGAGACAGCTCCTGCCAGGAATCGAACCTGGGCCTCCTACACCTAAGGCGCTTACGCTAACCGCTTAACCACGAAGGAGCTCAATCATCTTCCCATTTGTCTGCATTATTTGATTCACCCACAGATTTGTCATATATATATTTGCACTTGTCATTGGTTCTAGCATTTTCGGGGAGGGTTCGAACTAGTCACAACCTGTAAGCTGAACACATTCAGAAACTAAAAGAATTACGTTCATTGTGACTGATAAAGAACTTCCTGCTTGAAACAAGCGTTTCATTTTTCTCTAAACATCTTTCTTCAGTCGGTTCTCTGTATTGGAAAGAGGGAAGGGCGAATTTATATTTTATGCATGGATTACATTTTAAGAAAAATATACAAAACAAGCCGCTTCCGACATAGCCCTGAAGCATTTCTTTTAGCGGTGTATTACTGGCTGTCCCCTGACGCACATCCCCCTACCCTCTCAAGTTGTAAATTGAAAAAGGACAGAAACATTCCAGATAACCACACACTTAGATTTCAGTTGACAGTAATAAAACTACTATGGGTAAGTAGTAAACTGCCTTTTGTAGAATCACGTTCTGCTTATTTTTAAACATTTCTGTGAATTCAACAATACAACAGCGGAAATACTGACAAGTTTTATTGCTCCAACCATCGCTTCAACTAAAAAGGATAATTCCCAACGGTCGTTGAACTATCTAAATTTTGTTTTTTTTCTGTTCTCCAGAAGGGAGAATCAAGATGCTAGATGCTAAATGCGTATGAATTATGCAGGGTGGAAAAAATCGTGATTTTTAAAAATTATTTTTGTTGATTTTTTTTATTTAAATCGTTTTTTTATTTATTTAAACCAAATATTTCTCCTCCTATACTACAAGTCGCGAACTGAAGAAAAAACATTAGGAATTAGTATTAAATTTTAATTATGCCATTTAAGTGAAAGTATTGGAGTTGAATTTTGAATTAATCCCCATCGTTAACCTATTTCAATCCCAGACAATGTTTCTTAAGCATTAGGGAAAAAGGATAGCAACGTTTATCAACATTGCCTCTTTTTTTTCACAAAAGTTACTGATATTTGGTAGGGCATATTTTTAAAACAAATCAGAACTAGCTTGCGGCACGAAATACATATAACATCCGTAAATTTCGCCTAAAGTTATAAAATCTAATATATATATATATATATATATATATATATATATATATATATATATATATATATATATATATATATATATATATCTGGGAACAAACAGACATGCACATAAAATAATTTTCAAAACGGAGTTTTCCCTAATCATCCTCTGCATAACACTCGTTTTCATACTGAACTGTACATACCTTCATAATTGAAATTATTATCCTCCATAATTCAAATAACAGAACAGAAACGGGATCTTACTTATTTTTACTTCAAATTAATTTATCTCGGAATTTGATTTTAATAATCACTTGATTATTTAAAAAAATCAAGTGATTTAAATCTTCATTTAAATCAGAATGATTTATCAGAATTAATCCAATGCAACGGATTAAATCAGAATTAATCCAATGCTTCAGATATAGCACTTTATTAACTTCTTACTAAGTCCAATAAATTATTATAGACTACCAACTGCTCACTTAGACAATTTATGAAGTTCACTTTAACGCAACAGTTTTATTCAAAATAGATAGCTGGATAAATACTTAAGTATTGTTAGCATATTTAAAGTACTATCAAATATCATGACATATAATTAATAGTTTTAATTAACTGAAATGAGAAGAAAATCAAAGAACGCTGGTGAAAGGTTAACTATTAACTTTAAAAATACCTGTACCTTTTCAAAGTAATAAATGCTGGTACCGTACGTTATTGGTTTCAAGGCAAATAGCTGTTTCTGTGTGATTAGTTACTTCGAAATATTTTTTTAAAGTAAGCAAAGATTTTAGAGACATTCGAGTCGAATCAAGACTTTTACGAGCAGTCTCGACTCGAATTCGAGTCGAAATTCGAGACATGTCTCGACTCGTGCGCATCCCTACTTCTCGGTTCGGGTCCATAGTGAATGAGCTGTGAGCCGAGCCGCTCAAACTGTTGACACCCCTGAACCCGGGCCGTGTAATTTTGAACATGTTTGGCCGGCGCCCTCTAACTTTTAACAATTTTTGGTTCGAGCCCGAGTACTTGCTCCTTCGAAATTCAAATTCCAACCTCATGAACAATGTTCTTGCCTTCTAGACTTCATAACTACTTAGGTCGCAGTCAACTAGTTCTTAGTATTCAGATACAAACCGCCTATCTTCACGTTTATACATGGTGTTCTAATAATCATAATAATAATAATAATAATAATAATAATAATAATAATAATAATAATAATAATAATAATAATAATAATAATAATTTGTAGTAGAAATAGTACCATTGATAATAATTATATTGTCTATGTGGATTAATTCAAGAGAGTTCTTGAAACTACATACAGGATTCAGCTCGAATTGGCTCGTTTTAGCTCGACTCGACTCGAAACTCGAGCAAAATTCGAGTCGAGTTTCGAGTTGAAGGAAATTTTTCGAGTCGAGATCTCGAGTCGAGCTAAAAGATGTCTGTTTCGAGTCGAGTCGAGTTTCAAAGAAAACTCGCTCGAACTCGCTCGTGCCCATCCCTAAAATTTACAGAATAAGTTGGAATGGGGGAACTTCTCCCTGGCCCCTCCACTTTGAAATTTATATTCTAAGGCCATTGATTATTTTGAAAAAAAAATAATTTTTACATAGTACTTAAAGACATATTTGAAGTGTGTTCAACGTACCTATGTAAGTTTCTAGTATTTCTTTACGTTATATATTGGGTGTTCTAAATATGGCGTCTACCGACCACGGAACACTATTCTACAGACCAAAATAAAGCGAAAATGTTATATGATGATTTGAACTCCGGAGCCTCCTTCAGCCGCTATGGCGAATCAAAATTTCACAATGTGGAAACGTCGCAGATTAATTTGGAGCCATTAGCATTACTCTACGAATAGAACAAACAGTTAAATCGATTGCTACACTAATAAGTGATGCTAGTGTCAATCAATATCGACTTTAGCTGCCATCTGGAAAGCAATCGATATAATTTTTTCATAGATTGGTAAATCTAATCTATGGTACTTTATTTGCGACGTTGCCACATAGTGCAATTTGTGTCTCCAGACGAAGGCTCGAAAGGTATATAAATATATATATATATTGCTTTATTTTAACTTGTAGAATAGTGATCTGTGGTCCATGGGCGCCATTTTTATAACATCCGATATATATGTATATGATCTTTTCTCGTTGTTTCCTAAAGGTCCTCCAGCACTTTGTAGAAAACATTTTAAATGATCTTATCTTTAGGCAGAACTGGAATTTCCGTATAATCTTTCGAAACGGACAATTATGTACAGGAAGAGATTTTTCTAGGGTATTTTTCTATAGTACTTATAACAGACTCTGTAAGAAGGAAAACTATTTCTTCAAGTTTCGTCATATTTTAGATGCTATTCTACTTATTCTTTGCGGAAAAAATAACTAGGATGCAGTTCTATTATTAGTAATGTTACACACATCTACTTTAGTAAAGATGAATATGAATTTTTAATATCTACAGGGAAATGGAAAATTAGTTGACTCAGTTGCAAGGAAACCATTTGATATTGTAACAGAAACAAACATAAAACAAATATATTCGGTCTAATATCAAGTCATTTCACAACAAGATTCGGGTTTCCAGTAATTTATTTCCAGCTTGCAGTATTTAAAAGATGTCACAACCTACATCCCCAAGATATTAGCCACATTAAACAAACAATGCAAGAGGGCGCATAAGGTGGCCTCGACCCCCAAAAAAGAGCGTCTGTCTTCTATATCACAACTCCCTTTTCCGACATCACCTGATCAGGTGATTTCTTTTCTACACATGATTCTATACTTCATATAATATGTCATATGTATTTATATTGTCCATGTAAAAACTGGCAATACTAAATGACACATATCATCAAGAAGGCTACTTTCAATCTTGTTGGAAAACAGACCGTGTCTCCTCCATCATCTATCTATAAATTCGGACTGAAAGAGCATGTGTCATCTTACACGGCTACTTCGCAACTCACAAATAAATATATCGTATGCGAGAAAATTATCAAACACAGACATCTCAAATACACCTCCCACTATATTAACACAGCCCTACATGGTTTCATGTCAAAAAGCTCTTCCCTCACTAACCTCAGTAACCTGCTTAATAACGTTACAAATAGTGTTAAAGGCAATGCACAACTTCACACCATCTATTTCAATTTATATAATGCCATCGATTATATTGAAAATTCTCATATAATGTAGAAAATCTCCAAAAGATTGATCGACTTGTTAATACAAATCGAATGATACCCATCTCGTCCTTGTCGACAACTGGTCCCCATTGGTCAAAATCCCGAATTTTTATTAATTTCCCGGGTAAAAATTGAATTTTCGGGAAAATGGCATATCCATTATTGATCTACTCGTTAATAGGAATCGAATCATACCCATCTTGTCCCTGTCGACCACTGGTCCCCATTGTCCAAAATCCAGAATTTTTATTAATTTTTCGGGTTAAAATTGGTTTTTCGGAAAAATGGCATATCAATTATTGATCTACTCGTTAATACAAATCGAATGATACCCATGTTGTCCCTGTCGACAACAGGTCCCCATTGCCCAAAATCCCGAGATTTTTTAATATCCCGGGTTAAAATTGCATTTTCGGGAAAATGGCATATCAATTATTGATCTACTCGTTAATACGAATCGAATGATACCCATCTCGTCCCTGTCGACAACTGGTCCCCATTGCCCAAAATCACGAAATTTTATTAATTTCCCTGGTAAAAATTGAATTTTCGGGAAAATGGCATATCCATTATTGATCTACTCGATAATAGGAATCGAATCATACCCATCTTGTCCCTGTCGACCACTGGTCCCCATTGTCCAAAATCCAGAATTTTTATTAATTTTTCGGGTAAAAATTGAATTTTCGGGAAAATGGCATATCAATTATTGATCTACTCGTTAATACGAATCGAATGATACCCATCTCGTCCCTGTCGACAACTGGTCCCCATTGGTCAAAATCCCGAATTTTTATTAATTTCCCGGGTAAAAATTGAATTTTCGGGAAAATGGCATATCAATTATTGATCTACTCGTTAATACGAATCGAATGATACCCATCTCGTCCCTGTCGACAACTGGTCCCCATTGCTCAAAATCCCGAATTTTTATTAATTTCTTGGGTAAAAATTGAATTTTCAGGAAAATGGCATATCAATTATTAATCTACTCGTTAATACGAATCGAATGATACCCATCTTGTCCTTGTCGACAAATGGACCCCATTCCTAAAAATCCCGAATTTTTATTAATTTCCCGGGTAAAAATTGGATTATCGGGAAAATGGCATATCAATTATTGATCTACTCGTTAATACGAATCGAATGATACCCATCTCGTCCCCGTCGACAAAGAGTCCCCATTGCTCAAAATCCCGAATTTTTATTAATTTCCCGGGTAAAAGTTGAATTTTCGGGAAAATGGCATATCAATTATTGATCTACTCGTTAATACGGATCGAATGATACCCATCTCGTCCCTGTCGACAACTGGTCCCCATTGCTCAAAATCGCAAATTTTTATTAATTTCCCGGATAAAAATTGAATTTTCGGGAAAATGGCATATCAATTATTGATCTACTCGTTAATACGAATCGAATGATACCCATCTCGTCAACGTCGACAACTAGTCCCCATTGCTCAAAGTCCCGAATTTTTATTAATTTCCCGGGTAAAAATTGAATTTTCGGGAAAATGGCATATCAATTATTGATCTACTAGTTAATACGAATCGAATGATACCCATCTCGTCCCCGTCGAACACTAGTACCCATTGCTCAAAATGCCGAATTTTTATTAATTTCCCGGGTAAAAATTGAATTTTCGGGAAAATGGCATATCAATTATTGATCTACTCGTTAATACGAATCGAATGATACCCATCTCGTCCCCGTCGACAACTAGTCTTCATTGCTCAAAATCCCGAATTTTTATTAATTTCCCGGGTAAAAGTTGAATTTTCGGGAAAATGGCATATCAATTATTGATCTACTCGTTAATACGAATCGAATGATACCCATCTCGTCCCTGTCGACAACTGGTCCCCATTGCTCAAAGTTCCGAATTTTTATTAATTTCCCGGGTAAAAATTAAATTTTCGGGAAAATGGCATATCAATTATTGATCTACTCGTTAGTACGAATCGAATGATACCCATCTCGTCCCCGTCGACAACTAGTCCTCATTGCTCAAAATCCCGAATTTTTATTAATTTCCCGGGTAAAAATTGAATTTTCGGGAAAATGGCATATCAATTATTGATCTACTCGTTAATACGAATCGAATGATTCCCATCTCGTCCCTGTCGACAACTGGTTCCCATTGCTCAAAATCCCGAATTTTTATTAATTTCCCGGGTAAAAATTGAATTTTCGGGAAAATGGCATATCAATTATTGATCTACTCGTTAATACGAATCGAATGATACCTATCTCGTCCCCGTCGACAACTAGTCCCCATTGCTGAAAAATCCCGAATTTTTATTAATTTCCCGAGTAAAAGTTGAATTTTCGGGAAAATGGCATATCAATTATTGATCTACTCGTTAATACGAATCGAATGATACCCATCTCGTCCCTGTCGACAACTGGTTCCCATTGCTCAAAATCCCGAATTTTTATTAATTTCCCGGGTAAAAATTGAATTTTCGGGAAAATGGCATATCAATTATTGATCTACTCGTTAATACGAATCGAATGATACCCATCTCGTCCCCGTCGACAACTAGTCCCCATTGCTCAAAATCCCGAATTTTTATTAATTTCCCGGGTAAAAATTGAATTTTCGGGAAAATGGCATATCAATTATTGATCTACTCGCTAATACGGATCGAATGATACCCATCTCGTCCCTGTCGACAACTGGTCCCATTGCTCAAATCCCGAATTTTTATTAATTTCCCGGGTAAAAATTGAATTTTCCGGAAAATGGCATATCAATTATTGATCTACTCGTTAATACGAATCGAATGATACCCATCCGTCCCTGTCGACAACTGGTCCCCATTGCTCAAATCCCGAATTTTTATTAATTTCCCGGGTAAAAATTGAATTTTCGGGAAAATGGCATATCAATTATTGATCTACTCGTTAATACGAATCGAATGATTCCCATCTCGTCCCTGTCGACAACTGGTTCCCATTGCTCAAAATCCCGAATTTTTATTAATTTCCCGGGTAAAAATTGAATTTTCGGGAAAATGGCATATCAATTATTGATCTACTCGTTAATACGAATCGAATGATACCCACCTCGTCCCCGTCGACAACTAGTCCCCATTGCTCAAAGTCCCGAATTTTTATTAATTTTCCGGGTAAAAATTGAATTTTCGGGAAAATGGCATATCAATTATTGATCTACTAGTTAATACGAATCGAATGATACCCATCTCGTCCCCGTCGAACACTAGTACCCATTGCTCAAAATCCCGAATTTTTATTAATTTCCCGGGTAAAAATTGAATTTTCGGGAAAATGGCATATCAATTATTGATCTACTCGTTAATACGAATCGAATGATACCCATCTCGTCCCCGTCGACAACTAGTCTTCATTGCTCAAAATCCCGAATTTTTATTAATTTCCCGGGTAAAAGTTGAATTTTCGGGAAAATGGCATATCAATTATTGATCTACTCGTTAATACGAATCGAATGATACCCATCTCGTCCCTGTCGACAACTGGTCCCCATTGCTCAAAGTTCCGAATTTTTATTAATTTCCCGGGTAAAAATTAAATTTTCGGGAAAATGGCATATCAATTATTGATCTACTCGTTAAAACGAATCGAATCATACCCATCTCTTCCCTGTCGACAACTGGTCCCCATTGCTCAAAATCCATAATTTTTATTAATTTCCCGGGTAAAAGTTGAATTTTCGGGAAAATGGCATATCAATTATTGATCTACTCGTTAATACGAATCGAATGATACCCATCTCGTCCCTGTCGACAACTGGTCCCCATTGCTCAAAGTTCCGAATTTTTATTAATTTCCCGGGTTAAAATATGATTTTCGGGAAAATGGCATATCAAATATTGATCTACTCGATAATACGAACCGAATGATACCCATCTTGTCCCTGTCGACAACTGGTCCCCATTGGTCAAAATCCCGAATTTTTATTAATTTCCCGGGTAAAAATTGAATTTTCGGGAAAATGGCATATCAATTATTGATCTACTCGTTAATACGAATCGAATGATACCCATCTCGTCCCTGTCGACAACTGGTCCCCATTGCTCAAAATCCCGAATTTTTAATAATTTCCCGGGTAAAAATTGAATTTTCGGGAAAATGGCATATCAATTATTGATCTACTCGTTAATACGAATCGAATGATACCCATCTCGTCCCCGTCGACAACTAGTCCCCATTGCTCAAAGTCCCGAATTTTTATTAATTTTCCGGGTAAAAATTGAATTTTCGGGAAAATGGCATATCAATTATTGATCTACTAGTTAATACGAATCGAATGATACCCATCTCGTCCCCGTCGAACACTAGTACCCATTGCTCAAAATGCCGAATTTTTATTAATTTCCCGGGTAAAAATTGAATTTTCGGGAAAATGGCATATCAATTATTGATCTACTCGTTAATACGAATCGAATGATACCCATCTCGTCCCCGTCGACAACTAGTCTTCATTGCTCAAAATCCCGAATTTTTATTAATTTCCCGGGTAAAAGTTGAATTTTCGGGAAAATGGCATATCAATTATTGATCTACTCGTTAATACGAATCGAATGATACCCATCTCGTCCCTGTCGACAACTGGTCCCCATTGCTCAAAGTTCCGAATTTTTATTAATTTCCCGGGTAAAAATTAAATTTTCGGGAAAATGGCATATCAATTATTGATCTACTCGTTAGTACGAATCGAATGATACCCATCTCGTCCCCGTCGACAACTAGTCCTCATTGCTCAAAATCCCGAATTTTTATTAATTTCCCGGGTAAAAATTGAATTTTCGGGAAAATGGCATATCAATTATTGATCTACTCGTTAATACGAATCGAATGATTCCCATCTCGTCCCTGTCGACAACTGGTTCCCATTGCTCAAAATCCCGAATTTTTATTAATTTCCCGGGTAAAAATTGAATTTTCGGGAAAATGGCATATCAATTATTGATCTACTCGTTAATACGAATCGAATGATACCTATCTCGTCCCCGTCGACAACTAGTCCCCATTGCTGAAAAATCCCGAATTTTTATTAATTTCCCGAGTAAAAGTTGAATTTTCGGGAAAATGGCATATCAATTATTGATCTACTCGTTAATACGAATCGAATGATACCCATCTCGTCCCCGTCGACAACTAGTCTTCATTGCTCAAAATCCCGAATTTTTATTAATTTCCCGGGTAAAAGTTGAATTTTCGGGAAAATGGCATATCAATTATTGATCTACTCGTTAATACGAATCGAATGATACCCATCTCGTTCCCGTCGACAACAAGTCCCCATTGCTCAAAATCCCGAATTTTTATTAATTTCCCGGGTAAAAATTGAATTTTCGGGAAAATGGCATTTCAATTATTGATCTACTCGTTAATACGAATCGAATGATATTCATCTCGCCCCTGTCGACAACTGGTCCCCATTGAACTAAATCCCGAATTTTTATTAATTTCCCGGGTAAAAAATGGATTTTTCGGAAAACGGCATATTAATTATTGATCTACTCGTTAATACGAATCCAATGATACTCATCTCATCCCCGTCGATAACTGGTCTCCATTCCTCAAAATCCCGAATTTTTATTAATTTCCCGGGTAAAAATTGCATTTTCAGGAAAATGGCATATTAATTATTGATCTACTCGTTAATACGAATCGAATGATACCCATCTCGTCTCTGTCGACAACTGATCCCCATTGCTCAAAATCCCGAATTTTTATTAATTTCCCGGGTAAAAATTGAATTTTCGGGAAAATGGCATTTCAATTATTGATCTACTTGTTAATACGAATCGAATGATACCCATCTCGTCCCTGTCGACAACTGGTCCCCATTGCTCAAAGACCCGAATTTTCATTAATTTCCCTGGTAAAAATTCAATTTTCGGGAAAATGGCATATCAATTATTGATCTACTCGTTAATACGAATCGAATGATTCCCATCTCGTCCCTGTCGACAACAGGTCCCCTTTGCCCAGAATCACGAATTTTTATTAATTTCCCTGGTAAAAATTGAATTTTCGGGAAAATGGCATATCCATTATTGATCTACTCGTTAATACGAATCGAATGATACCCATCTCGTCCCTGTCGACAACTGGTCCCCATTGCTCAAAGACCCGAATTTTCATTAATTTCCCTGGTAAAAATTCAATTTTCGGGAAAATGGCATATCAATTATTGATCTACTCGTTAATACGAATCGAATGATTCCCATCTCGTCCCTGTCGACAACAGGTCCCCTTTGCCCAGAATCACGAATTTTTATTAATTTCCCTGGTAAAAATGGAATTTTCGGGAAAATGGCATATCAATTATTGATCTACTCATTAATACGAATCGAATGACACCCATCTTGTCCCTGTCGACCACTGGTCCCCATTGCCCAAAATCCCGAGTTTTTTTAATATCCCGGGTTAAAATTGCATTTTCGGGAAAATGGCATATCAATTATTGATCTACTCGTTAATACGAATCGAATGATACCCATCTCGTTCCTGTCGACAACTGGTCCCCATTGCCCAAAATCAAGATTTTTTATTAATTTCCCGGGTTAAAATATGATTTTCGGGAAAATGGCATATCAAATATTGATCTACTCGATAATACGAACCGAATGATACTCATCTTGTCCCTGTCGACAACTGGTCCCCATTGGTCAAAATCCTGAATTTTTATTAATTTCCCGGGTAAAAATTGAATTTTCGGGAAAATGGCATATCAATTATTGATCTACTCGTTGATACGAATCGAATGATACCCATCTCGTCCCTGTCGACAACTGGTCCCCATTGCTCAAAATCCCGAATTTTTAATAATTTCCCGGGTAAAAATTGAATTTTCGGGAAAATGGCATATCAATTATTGATCTACTCGTTAATACGAATCGAATGATACCCATCTCGTCCCCGTCGACAACTAGTCCCCATTGCTCAAAGTCCCGAATTTTTATTAATTTTCCGGGTAAAAATTGAATTTTCGGGAAAATGGCATATCAATTATTGATCTACTCGTTAATACGAATCGAATGATACCCATCTCGTCCCTGTCGACAACTGGTCCCCATTGCTCAAAGTTCCGAATTTTTATTAATTTCCCGGGTAAAAATTAAATTTTCGGGAAAATGGCATATCAATTATTGATCTACTCGTTAGTACGAATCGAATGATACCCATCTCGTCCCCGTCGACAACTAGTCCTCATTGCTCAAAATCCCGAATTTTTATTAATTTCCCGGGTAAAAATTGAATTTTCGGGAAAATGGCATATCAATTATTGATCTACTCGTTAATACGAATCGAATGATTCCCATCTCGTCCCTGTCGACAACTGGTTCCCATTGCTCAAAATCCCGAATTTTTATTAATTTCCCGGGTAAAAATTGAATTTTCGGGAAAATGGCATATCAATTATTGATCTACTCGTTAATACGAATCGAATGATACCCATCTCGTCCCCGTCGACAACTAGTCCCCATTGCTCAATATCCAGAATTTTTATTAATTTCCCGGGTAAAAATTGAATTTTCGGGAAAATGGCATATCAATTATTGATCTACTCGTTAGTACGAATCGAATGATACCCATCTCGTCCCCGTCGACAACTAGTCCCTATTGCTCAAAATCCCGAATTTTTATTGATTTCAAGGATAAAAATTAAATTTTCAGGAAAATGGCATATCAATTATTGATCTACTCGTTAATACGAATCGAATGATACCCATCTCGTCCCTGTCGACAACTGGTCCCCTTTGGTCAAAATCCCGAATTTTTATTAATTTCCCGGGTAAAAATTGAATTTTCGAGAAAATGGCATATCAATTATTGATCTACTCGTTAAAACGAATCGAATCATACCCATCTCTTCCCTGTCGACAACTGGTCCCCATTGCTCAAAATCCATAATTTTTATTAATTTCCCGGGTAAAAATTGAATTTTCGGGAAAATGATATATCAATTATTGATCTACTCGTTAATACGAATCGAATGATACCCATCTCGTCCCCGTCGACAACTAGTCCCCATTGCTCAAAATCCCGAATTTTTATTAATTTCCCGGGTAAAAATTGAATTTTTGGGAAAATGGCATATCAATTATTGATCTACTCGTTAATAGGAATCGAATGATACCCATCTCGTCCCTGTCGACAACTGGTCCCCATTGCTCAAAGTCCCGAATTTTTATTAATTTCCCGGGTAAAAATTGAATTTTCGGGAAAATGGCATATCAATTATTGATCTACTCGTTAATACGAATCGAATGATTCCCATCTCGTCCCTGTCGACAACAGGTCCCCTTTGCCCAGAATCACGAATTTTTATTAATTTCCCTGGTAAAAATTGAATTTTCGGGAAAATGGCATATCCATTATTGATCTACTCGTTAATACGAATCGAATGATACCCATCTCGTCCCTGTCGACAACTGGTCCCCATTGCTCAAAGACCCGAATTTTCATTAATTTCCCTGGTAAAAATTCAATTTTCGGGAAAATGGCATATCAATTATTGATCTACTCGTTAATACGAATCGAATGATTCCCATCTCGTCCCTGTCGACAACAGGTCCCCTTTGCCCAGAATCACGAATTTTTATTAATTTCCCTGGTAAAAATTGAATTTTCGGGAAAATGGCATATCCATTATTGATCTACTCGTTAATACGAATCGAATCATACCCATCTTGTCCCTGTCGACAACTGGTCCCCATTGTCCAAAATCCAGAATTTTTATTAATTTTTCGGGTTAAAATTGGTTTTTCAGAAAAAATGGCATATCAATTATTGATCTACTCATTAATACGAATCGAATGATACCCATCTTGTCCCTGTCGACCACTGGTCCCCATTGCCAAAAATCCCGAGTTTTTTTAATATCCCGGGTTAAAATTGCATTTTCGGGAAAATGGCATATCAATTATTGATCTACTCGTTAATACGAATCGAATGATACCCATCTCGTTCCTGTCGACAACTGGTCCCCATTGCCCAAAATCACGAATTTTTATTAATTTCCCGGGTTAAAATATGATTTTCGGGAAAATGGCATATCAAATATTGATCTACTCGATAATACGAATCGAATGATACCCATCTCGTCCCTGTCGACAACTGGTCCCCATTGCTCAAAATCCCGAATTTTTAATAATTTCCCGGGTAAAAATTGAATTTTCGGGAAAATGGCATATCAATTATTGATCTACTCGTTAATACGAATCGAATGATACCCATCTCGTCCCCGTCGACAACTAGTCCCCATTGCTCAAAGTCCCGAATTTTTATTAATTTTCCGGGTAAAAATTGAATTTTCGGGAAAATGGCATATCAATTATTGATCTACTAGTTAATACGAATCGAATGATACCCATCTCGTCCCCGTCGAACACTAGTACCCATTGCTCAAAATGCCGAATTTTTATTAATTTCCCGGGTAAAAATTGAATTTTCGGGAAAATGGCATATCAATTATTGATCTACTCGTTAATACGAATCGAATGATACCCATCTCGTCCCCGTCGACAACTAGTCTTCATTGCTCAAAATCCCGAATTTTTATTAATTTCCCGGGTAAAAGTTGAATTTTCGGGAAAATGGCATATCAATTATTGATCTACTCGTTAATACGAATCGAATGATACCCATCTCGTCCCTGTCGACAACTGGTCCCCATTGCTCAAAGTTCCGAATTTTTATTAATTTCCCGGGTAAAAATTAAATTTTCGGGAAAATGGCATATCAATTATTGATCTACTCGTTAGTACGAATCGAATGATACCCATCTCGTCCCCGTCGACAACTAGTCCTCATTGCTCAAAATCCCGAATTTTTATTAATTTCCCGGGTAAAAATTGAATTTTCGGGAAAATGGCATATCAATTATTGATCTACTCGTTAATACGAATCGAATGATTCCCATCTCGTCCCTGTCGACAACTGGTTCCCATTGCTCAAAATCCCGAATTTTTATTAATTTCCCGGGTAAAAATTGAATTTTCGGGAAAATGGCATATCAATTATTGATCTACTCGTTAATACGAATCGAATGATACCTATCTCGTCCCCGTCGACAACTAGTCCCCATTGCTGAAAAATCCCGAATTTTTATTAATTTCCCGAGTAAAAGTTGAATTTTCGGGAAAATGGCATATCAATTATTGATCTACTCGTTAATACGAATCGAATGATACCCATCTCGTCCCTGTCGACAACTGGTTCCCATTGCTCAAAATCCCGAATTTTTATTAATTTCCCGGGTAAAAATTGAATTTTCGGGAAAATGGCATATCAATTATTGATCTACTCGTTAATACGAATCGAATGATACCCATCTCGTCCCCGTCGACAACTAGTCCCCATTGCTCAAAATCCCGAATTTTTATTAATTTCCCGGGTAAAAATTGAATTTTCGGGAAAATGGCATATCAATTATTGATCTACTCGTTAATACGGATCGAATGATACCCATCTCGTCCCTGTCGACAACTGGTCCCATTGCTCAAATCCCGAATTTTTATTAATTTCCCGGGTAAAAATTGAATTTTCCGGAAAATGGCATATCAATTATTGATCTACTCGTTAATACGAATCGAATGATACCCATCCGTCCCTGTCGACAACTGGTCCCCATTGCTCAAATCCCGAATTTTTATTAATTTCCCGGGTAAAAATTGAATTTTAGGGAAAATGGCATATCAATTATTGATCTACTCGTTAATACGAATCGAATGATTCCCATCTCGTCCCTGTCGACAACTGGTTCCCATTGCTCAAAATCCCGAATTTTTATTAATTTCCCGGGTAAAAATTGAATTTTCGGGAAAATGGCATATCAATTATTGATCTACTCGTTAACACGAATCGAATGATACCCACCTCGTCCCCGTCGACAACTAGTCCCCATTGCTCAAAGTCCCGAATTTTTATTAATTTTCCGGGTAAAAATTGAATTTTCGGGAAAATGGCATATCAATTATTGATCTACTAGTTAATACGAATCGAATGATACCCATCTCGTCCCCGTCGAACACTAGTACCCATTGCTCAAAATCCCGAATTTTTATTAATTTCCCGGGTAAAAATTGAATTTTCGGGAAAATGGCATATCAATTATTGATCTACTCGTTAATACGAATCGAATGATACCCATCTCGTCCCCGTCGACAACTAGTCTTCATTGCTCAAAATCCCGAATTTTTATTAATTTCCCGGGTAAAAGTTGAATTTTCGGGAAAATGGCATATCAATTATTGATCTACTCGTTAATACGAATCGAATGATACCCATCTCGTCCCTGTCGACAACTGGTCCCCATTGCTCAAAGTTCCGAATTTTTATTAATTTCCCGGGTAAAAATTAAATTTTCGGGAAAATGGCATATCAATTATTGATCTACTCGTTAAAACGAATCGAATCATACCCATCTCTTCCCTGTCGACAACTGGTCCCCATTGCTCAAAATCCATAATTTTTATTAATTTCCCGGGTAAAAGTTGAATTTTCGGGAAAATGGCATATCAATTATTGATCTACTCGTTAATACGAATCGAATGATACCCATCTCGTCCCTGTCGACAACTGGTCCCCATTGCTCAAAGTTCCGAATTTTTATTAATTTCCCGGGTTAAAATATGATTTTCGGGAAAATGGCATATCAAATATTGATCTACTCGATAATACGAACCGAATGATACCCATCTTGTCCCTGTCGACAACTGGTCCCCATTGGTCAAAATCCCGAATTTTTATTAATTTCCCGGGTAAAAATTGAATTTTCGGGAAAATGGCATATCAATTATTGATCTACTCGTTAATACGAATCGAATGATACCCATCTCGTCCCTGTCGACAACTGGTCCCCATTGCTCAAAATCCCGAATTTTTAATAATTTCCCGGGTAAAAATTGAATTTTCGGGAAAATGGCATATCAATTATTGATCTACTCGTTAATACGAATCGAATGATACCCATCTCGTCCCCGTCGACAACTAGTCCCCATTGCTCAAAGTCCCGAATTTTTATTAATTTTCCGGGTAAAAATTGAATTTTCGGGAAAATGGCATATCAATTATTGATCTACTAGTTAATACGAATCGAATGATACCCATCTCGTCCCCGTCGAACACTAGTACCCATTGCTCAAAATGCCGAATTTTTATTAATTTCCCGGGTAAAAATTGAATTTTCGGGAAAATGGCATATCAATTATTGATCTACTCGTTAATACGAATCGAATGATACCCATCTCGTCCCCGTCGACAACTAGTCTTCATTGCTCAAAATCCCGAATTTTTATTAATTTCCCGGGTAAAAGTTGAATTTTCGGGAAAATGGCATATCAATTATTGATCTACTCGTTAATACGAATCGAATGATACCCATCTCGTCCCTGTCGACAACTGGTCCCCATTGCTCAAAGTTCCGAATTTTTATTAATTTCCCGGGTAAAAATTAAATTTTCGGGAAAATGGCATATCAATTATTGATCTACTCGTTAGTACGAATCGAATGATACCCATCTCGTCCCCGTCGACAACTAGTCCTCATTGCTCAAAATCCCGAATTTTTATTAATTTCCCGGGTAAAAATTGAATTTTCGGGAAAATGGCATATCAATTATTGATCTACTCGTTAATACGAATCGAATGATTCCCATCTCGTCCCTGTCGACAACTGGTTCCCATTGCTCAAAATCCCGAATTTTTATTAATTTCCCGGGTAAAAATTGAATTTTCGGGAAAATGGCATATCAATTATTGATCTACTCGTTAATACGAATCGAATGATACCTATCTCGTCCCCGTCGACAACTAGTCCCCATTGCTGAAAAATCCCGAATTTTTATTAATTTCCCGAGTAAAAGTTGAATTTTCGGGAAAATGGCATATCAATTATTGATCTACTCGTTAATACGAATCGAATGATACCCATCTCGTCCCTGTCGACAACTGGTTCCCATTGCTCAAAATCCCGAATTTTTATTAATTTCCCGGGTAAAAATTGAATTTTCGGGAAAATGGCATATCAATTATTGATCTACTCGTTAATACGAATCGAATGATACCCATCTCGTCCCCGTCGACAACTAGTCCCCATTGCTCAAAATCCCGAATTTTTATTAATTTCCCGGGTAAAAATTGAATTTTCGGGAAAATGGCATATCAATTATTGATCTACTCGTTAATACGGATCGAATGATACCCATCTCGTCCCTGTCGACAACTGGTCCCATTGCTCAAATCCCGAATTTTTATTAATTTCCCGGGTAAAAATTGAATTTTCCGGAAAATGGCATATCAATTATTGATCTACTCGTTAATACGAATCGAATGATACCCATCCGTCCCTGTCGACAACTGGTCCCCATTGCTCAAATCCCGAATTTTTATTAATTTCCCGGGTAAAAATTGAATTTTCGGGAAAATGGCATATCAATTATTGATCTACTCGTTAATACGAATCGAATGATTCCCATCTCGTCCCTGTCGACAACTGGTTCCCATTGCTCAAAATCCCGAATTTTTATTAATTTCCCGGGTAAAAATTGAATTTTCGGGAAAATGGCATATCAATTATTGATCTACTCGTTAATACGAATCGAATGATACCCACCTCGTCCCCGTCGACAACTAGTCCCCATTGCTCAAAGTCCCGAATTTTTATTAATTTTCCGGGTAAAAATTGAATTTTCGGGAAAATGGCATATCAATTATTGATCTACTAGTTAATACGAATCGAATGATACCCATCTCGTCCCCGTCGAACACTAGTACCCATTGCTCAAAATCCCGAATTTTTATTAATTTCCCGGGTAAAAATTGAATTTTCGGGAAAATGGCATATCAATTATTGATCTACTCGTTAATACGAATCGAATGATACCCATCTCGTCCCCGTCGACAACTAGTCTTCATTGCTCAAAATCCCGAATTTTTATTAATTTCCCGGGTAAAAGTTGAATTTTCGGGAAAATGGCATATCAATTATTGATCTACTCGTTAATACGAATCGAATGATACCCATCTCGTCCCTGTCGACAACTGGTCCCCATTGCTCAAAGTTCCGAATTTTTATTAATTTCCCGGGTAAAAATTAAATTTTCGGGAAAATGGCATATCAATTATTGATCTACTCGTTAAAACGAATCGAATCATACCCATCTCTTCCCTGTCGACAACTGGTCCCCATTGCTCAAAATCCATAATTTTTATTAATTTCCCGGGTAAAAATTGAATTTTCGGGAAAATGATATATCAATTATTGATCTACTCGTTAATACGAATCGAATGATACCCATCTCGTCCCCGTCGACAACTAGTCCCCATTGCTCAAAATCCCGAATTTTTATTAATTTCCCGGGTAAAAATTGAATTTTCGGGAAAATGGCATATCAATTATTGATCTACTCGTTAATAGGAATCGAATGATACCCATCTCGTCCCTGTCGACAACTGGTCCCCATTGCTCAAAGTCCCGAATTTTTATTAATTTCCCGGGTAAAAATTGAATTTTCGGGAAAATGGCATATCAATTATTGATCTACTCGTTAATACGAATCGAATGATTCCCATCTCGTCCCTGTCGACAACAGGTCCCCTTTGCCCAGAATCACGAATTTTTATTAATTTCCCTGGTAAAAATTGAATTTTCGGGAAAATGGCATATCCATTATTGATCTACTCGTTAATACGAATCGAATGATACCCATCTCGTCCCTGTCGACAACTGGTCCCCATTGCTCAAAGACCCGAATTTTCATTAATTTCCCTGGTAAAAATTCAATTTTCGGGAAAATGGCATATCAATTATTGATCTACTCGTTAATACGAATCGAATGATTCCCATCTCGTCCCTGTCGACAACAGGTCCCCTTTGCCCAGAATCACGAATTTTTATTAATTTCCCTGGTAAAAATTGAATTTTCGGGAAAATGGCATATCCATTATTGATCTACTCGTTAATACGAATCGAATCATACCCATCTTGTCCCTGTCGACAACTGGTCCCCATTGTCCAAAATCCAGAATTTTTTTTAATTTTTCGGGTTAAAATTGGTTTTTCAGAAAAATGGCATATCAATTATTGATCTACTCATTAATACGAATCGAATGATACCCATCTTGTCCCTGTCGACCACTGGTCCCCATTGCCCAAAATCCCGAGTTTTTTTAATATCCCGGGTTAAAATTGCATTTTCGGGAAAATGGCATATCAATTATTGATCTACTCGTTAATACGAATCGAATGATACCCATCTCGTTCCTGTCGACAACTGGTCCCCATTGCCCAAAATCACGAATTTTTATTAATTTCCCGGGTTAAAATATGATTTTCGGGAAAATGGCATATCAAATATTGATCTACTCGATAATACGAACCGAATGATACCCATCTTGTCCCTGTCGACAACTGGTCCCCATTGGTCAAAATCCCGAATTTTTATTAATTTCCCGGGTAAAAATTGAATTTTCGGGAAAATGGCATATCAATTATTGATCTACTCGTTAATACGAATCGAATGATACCCATCTCGTCCCTGTCGACAACTGGTCCCCATTGCTCAAAATCCCGAATTTTTAATAATTTCCCGGGTAAAAATTGAATTTTCGGGAAAATGGCATATCAATTATTGATCTACTCGTTAATACGAATCGAATGATACCCATCTCGTCCCCGTCGACAACTAGTCCCCATTGCTCAAAGTCCCGAATTTTTATTAATTTTCCGGGTAAAAATTGAATTTTCGGGAAAATGGCATATCAATTATTGATCTACTAGTTAATACGAATCGAATGATACCCATCTCGTCCCCGTCGAACACTAGTACCCATTGCTCAAAATCCCGAATTTTTATTAATTTCCCGGGTAAAAATTGAATTTTCGGGAAAATGGCATATCAATTATTGATCTACTCGTTAATACGAATCGAATGATTCCCATCTCGTCCCTGTCGACAACTGGTTCCCATTGCTCAAAATCCCGAATTTTTATTAATTTCCCGGGTAAAAATTGAATTTTCGGGAAAATGGCATATCAATTATTGATCTACTCGTTAATACGAATCGAATGATACCCATCTCGTCCCCGTCGACAACTAGTCCCCATTGCTCAATATCCAGAATTTTTATTAATTTCCCGGGTAAAAATTGAATTTTCGGGAAAATGGCATATCAATTATTGATCTACTCGTTAGTACGAATCGAATGATACCCATCTCGTCCCCGTCGACAACTAGTCCCTATTGCTCTAAATCCCGAATTTTTATTGATTTCAAGGATAAAAATTAAATTTTCAGGAAAATGGCATATCAATTATTGATCTACTCGTTAATACGAATCGAATGATACAAATCTCGTCCCTGTCGACAACTGGTCCCCATTGGTCAAAATCCCGAATTTTTATTAATTTCCCGGGTAAAAATTGAATTTTCGGGAAAATGGCATATCAATTATTGATCTACTCGTTAAAACGAATCGAATCATACCCATCTCTTCCCTGTCGACAACTGGTCCCCATTGCTCAAAATCCATAATTTTTATTAATTTCCCGGGTAAAAATTGAATTTTCGGGAAAATGATATATCAATTATTGATCTACTCGTTAATACGAATCGAATGATACCCATCTCGTCCCCGTCGACAACTAGTCCCCATTGCTCAAAATCCCGAATTTTTATTAATTTCCCGGGTAAAAATTGAATTTTCGGGAAAATGGCATATCAATTATTGATCTACTCGTTAATAGGAATCGAATGATACCCATCTCGTCCCTGTCGACAACAGGTCCCCATTGCTCAAAGTCCCGAATTTTTATTAATTTCCCGGGTAAAAATTGAATTTTCGGGAAAATGGCATATCAATTATTGATCTACTCGTTAATACGAATCGAATGATTCCCATCTCGTCCCTGTCGACAACAGGTCCCCTTTGCCCAGAATCACGAATTTTTATTAATTTCCCTGGTAAAAATTGAATTTTCGGGAAAATGGCATATCCATTATTGATCTACTCGTTAATACGAATCGAATGATACCCATCTCGTCCCTGTCGACAACTGGTCCCCATTGCTCAAAGACCCGAATTTTCATTAATTTCCCTGGTAAAAATTCAATTTTCGGGAAAATGGCATATCAATTATTGATCTACTCGTTAATACGAATCGAATGATTCCCATCTCGTCCCTGTCGACAACAGGTCCCCTTTGCCCAGAATCACGAATTTTTATTAATTTCCCTGGTAAAAATGGAATTTTCGGGAAAATGGCATATCCATTATTGATCTACTCGTTAATACGAATCGAATCATACCCATCTTGTCCCTGTCGACAACTGGTCCCCATTGTCCAAAATCCAGAATTTTTATTAATTTTTCGGGTTAAAATTGGTTTTTCAGAAAAATGGCATATCAATTATTGATCTACTCATTAATACGAATCGAATGATACCCATCTTGTCCCTGTCGACCACTGGTCCCCATTGCCCAAAATCCCGAGTTTTTTTAATATCCCGGGATAAAATTGCATTTTCGGGAAAATGGCATATCAATTATTGATCTACTCGTTAATACGAATCGAATGATACCCATCTCGTTCCTGTCGACAACTGGTCCCCATTGCCCAAAATCACGAATTTTTATTAATTTCCCGGGTTAAAATATGATTTTCGGGAAAATGGCATATCAAATATTGATCTACTCGATAATACGAACCGAATGATACCCATCTTGTCCCTGTCGACAACTGGTCCCCATTGGTCAAAATCCCGAATTTTTATTAATTTCCCGGGTAAAAATTGAATTTTCGGGAAAATGGCATATCAATTATTGATCTACTCGTTAATACGAATCGAATGATACCCATCTCGTCCCTGTCGACAACTGGTCCCCATTGCTCAAAATCCCGAATTTTTAATAATTTCCCGGGTAAAAATTGAATTTTCGGGAAAATGGCATATCAATTATTGATCTACTCGTTAATACGAATCGAATGATACCCATCTCGTCCCCGTCGACAACTAGTCCCCATTGCTCAAAGTCCCGAATTTTTATTAATTTTCCGGGTAAAAATTGAATTTTCGGGAAAATGGCATATCAATTATTGATCTACTAGTTAATACGAATCGAATGATACCCATCTCGTCCCCGTCGAACACTAGTACCCATTGCTCAAAATCCCGAATTTTTATTAATTTCCCGGGTAAAAATTGAATTTTCGGGAAAATGGCATATCAATTATTGATCTACTCGTTAATACGAATCGAATGATACCCATCTCGTCCCCGTCGACAACTAGTCTTCATTGCTCAAAATCCCGAATTTTTATTAATTTCCCGGGTAAAAGTTGAATTTTCGGGAAAATGGCATATCAATCATTGATCTACTCGTTAATACGAATCGAATGATACCCATCTCGTCCCTGTCGACAACTGGTCCCCATTGCTCAAAGTTCCGAATTTTTATTAATTTCCCGGGTAAAAATTAAATTTTCTGGAAAATGGCATATCAATTATTGATCTACTCGTTAGTACGAATCGAATGATACCCATCTCGTCCCCGTCGACAACTAGTCCTCATTGCTCAAAATCCCGAATTTTTATTAATTTCCCGGGTAAAAATTGAATTTTCGGGAAAATGGCATATCAATTATTGATCTACTCGTTAATACGAATCGAATGATTCCCATCTCGTCCCTGTCGACAACTGGTTCCCATTGCTCAAAATCCCGAATTTTTATTAATTTCCCGGGTAAAAATTGAATTTTCGGGAAAATGGCATATCAATTATTGATCTACTCGTTAATACGAATCGAATGATACCTATCTCGTCCCCGTCGACAACTAGTCCCCATTGCTGAAAAATCCCGAATTTTTATTAATTTCCCGAGTAAAAGCTGAATTTTCGGGAAAATGGCATATCAATTATTGATCTACTCGTTAATACGAATCGAATGATACCCATCTCGTCCCTGTCGACAACTGGTCCCCATTGCTCAAAATCCCGTATTTTTATTAATTTCCCGGGTAAAAATTGAATTTTCGGGAAAGTGGCATATCAATTATTGATCTACTCGTTAATACGAATCGAATGATACCCATCTCGTCCCTGTCGACAACTGGTTCCCATTGCTCAAAATCCCGAATTTTTATTAATTTCCCGGGTAAAAATTGAATTTTCGGGAAAATGGCATATCAATTATTGATCTACTCGTTAATACGAATCGAATGATACCCATCTCGTCCCCGTCGACAACTAGTCCCCATTGCTCAAAATCCCGAATTTTTATTAATTTCCCGGGTAAAAATTGAATTTTCGGGAAAATGGCATATCAATTATTGATCTACTCGTTAATACGGATCGAATGATACCCATCTCGTCCCTGTCGACAACTGGTCCCATTGCTCAAATCCCGAATTTTTATTAATTTCCCGGGTAAAAATTGAATTTTCCGGAAAATGGCAAATCAATTATTGATCTACTCGTTAATACGAATCGAATGATACCCATCCGTCCCTGTCGACAACTGGTCCCCATTGCTCAAATCCCGAATTTTTATTAATTTCCCGGGTAAAAATTGAATTTTCGGGAAAATGGCATATCAATTATTGATCTACTCGTTAATACGAATCGAATGATACCCATCTCGTCCCCGTCGACAACTAGTCCCCATTGCTCAATATCCAGAATTTTTATTAATTTCCCGGGTAAAAATTGAATTTTCGGGAAAATGGCATATCAATTATTGATCTACTCGTTAGTACGAATCGAATGATACCCATCTCGTCCCCGTCGACAACTAGTCCCTATTGCTCAAAATCCCGAATTTTTATTGATTTCAAGGATAAAAATTAAATTTTCAGGAAAATGGCATATCAATTATTGATCTACTCGTTAATACGAATCGAATGATACCCATCTCGTCCCTGTCGACAACTGGTCCCCATTGGTCAAAATCCCGAATTTTTATTAATTTCCCGGGTAAAAATTGAATTTTCTGGAAAATGGCATATCAATTATTGATCTACTCGTTAAAACGAATCGAATCATACCCATCTCTTCCCTGTCGACAACTGGTCCCCATTGCTCAAAATCCATAATTTTTATTAATTTCCCGGGTAAAAATTGAATTTTCGGGAAAATGATATATCAATTATTGATCTACTCGTTAATACGAATCGAATGATACCCATCTCGTCCCCGTCGACAACTAGTCCCCATTGCTCAAAATCCCGAATTTTTATTAATTTCCCGGGTAAAAATTGAATTTTCGGGAAAATGGCATATCAATTATTGACCTACTCGTTAATAGGAATCGAATGATACCCATCTCGTACCTGTCGACAACTGGTCCCCATTGCTCAAAGTCCCGAATTTTTATTAATTTCCCGGGTAAAAATTGAATTTTCGGGAAAATGGCATATCAATTATTGATCTACTCGTTAATACGAATCGAATGATTCCCATCTCGTCCCTGTCGACAACAGGTCCCCTTTGCCCAGAATCACGAATTTTTATTAATTTCCCTGGTAAAAATTGAATTTTCGGGAAAATGGCATATCCATTATTGATCTACTCGTTAATACGAATCGAATGATACCCATCTCGTCCCTGTCGACAACTGGTCCCCATTGCTCAAAGACCCGAATTTTCATTAATTTCCCTGGTAAAAATTCAATTTTCGGGAAAATGGCATATCAATTATTGATCTACTCGTTAATACGAATCGAATGATTCCCATCTCGTCCCTGTCGACAACAGGTCCCCTTTGCCCAGAATCACGAATTTTTATTAATTTCCCTGGTAAAAATAGAATTTTCGGGAAAATGGCATATCCATTATTGATCTACTCGTTAATACGAATCGAATCATACCCATCTTGTCCCTGTCGACAACTGGTCCCCATTGTCCAAAATCCAGAATTTTTATTAATTTTTCGGGTTAAAATTGGTTTTTCAGAAAAATGGCATATCAATTATTGATCTACTCATTAATACGAATCGAATGATACCCATCTTGTCCCTGTCGACCACTGGTCCCCATTGCCCAAAATCCCGAGTTTTTTTAATATCCCGGGTTAAAATTGCATTTTCGGGAAAATGGCATATCAATTATTGATCTACTCGTTAATACGAATCGAATGATACCCATCTCGTCCCCGTCGACAACTAGTCCCCATTGCTCAAAATCCCGAATTTTTATTAATTTCCCGGGTAAAAATTGAATTTTCGGGAAAACGGCATATCAATTATTGATCTACTCGTTAATAGGAATCGAATGATACCCATCTCGTCCCTGTCGACAACTGGTCTCCATTGCTCAAAGTCCCGAATTTTTATTAATTTCCCGGGTAAAAATTGAATTTTCGGGAAAATGGCATATCAATTATTGATCTACTCGTTAATACGAATCGAATGATACCCATCTTGTCCCCGTCGACAACTAGTCCCCATTGCTCAAAATCCCGAATTTTTATTAATTTCCCGGGTAAAAATTGAATTTTCGGGAAAATGGCATATCAATTATTGATCTACTCGTTAATATGAATCGAATGATACCCATCTCGTCCCTGTCGACAACTGGTTCCCATTGCTCAAAATCACGAATTTTTATTAATTTCCCGGGTAAAAATTGAATTTTCGGGAAAATGGCATATCAATTATTGATCTACTTGTTAATACGAATCGAATGATACCCATCTCGTCCCCGTCGACAACTAGTCTTCATTGCTCAAAATCCCGAATTTTTATTAATTTCCCGGGTAAAAGTTGAATTTTCGGGAAAATGGCATATCAATTATTGATCTACTCGTTAATACGAATCGAATGATACCCATCTCGTCCCTGTCGACAACTGGTCCCCATTGCTCAAAGTTCCGAATTTTTATTAATTTCCCGGGTAAAAATTAAATTTTCGGGAAAATGGCATATCAATTATTGATCTACTCGTTAGTACGAATCGAATGATACCCATCTCGTCCCCGTCGACAACTAGTCCTCATTGCTCAAAATCCCGAATTTTTATTAATTTCCCGGGTAAAAATTGAATTTTCGGGAAAATGGCATATCAATTATTGATCTACTCGTTAATACGAATCGAATGATTCCCATCTCGTCCCTGTCGACAACTGGTTCCCATTGCTCAAAATCCCGAATTTTTATTAATTTCCCGGGTAAAAATTGAATTTTCGGGAAAATGGCATATCAATTATTGATCTACTCGTTAATACGAATCGAATGATACCTATCTCGTCCCCGTCGACAACTAGTCCCCATTGCTGAAAAATCCCGAATTTTTATTAATTTCCCGAGTAAAAGCTGAATTTTCGGGAAAATGGCATATCAATTATTGATCTACTCGTTAATACGAATCGAATGATACCCATCTCGTCCCTGTCGACAACTGGTCCCCATTGCTCAAAATCCCGTATTTTTATTAATTTCCCGGGTAAAAATTGAATTTTCGGGAAAGTGGCATATCAATTATTGATCTACTCGTTAATACGAATCGAATGATACCCATCTCGTCCCTGTCGACAACTGGTTCCCATTGCTCAAAATCCCGAATTTTTATTAATTTCCCGGGTAAAAATTGAATTTTCGGGAAAATGGCATATCAATTATTGATCTACTCGTTAATACGAATCGAATGATACCCATCTCGTCCCCGTCGACAACTAGTCCCCATTGCTCAAAATCCCGAATTTTTATTAATTTCCCGGGTAAAAATTGAATTTTCGGGAAAATGGCATATCAATTATTGATCTACTCGTTAATACGGATCGAATGATACCCATCTCGTCCCTGTCGACAACTGGTCCCATTGCTCAAATCCCGAATTTTTATTAATTTCCCGGGTAAAAATTGAATTTTCCGGAAAATGGCATATCAATTATTGATCTACTCGTTAATACGAATCGAATGATACCCATCCGTCCCTGTCGACAACTGGTCCCCATTGCTCAAATCCCGAATTTTTATTAATTTCCCGGGTAAAAATTGAATTTTCGGGAAAATGGCATATCAATTATTGATCTACTCGTTAATACGAATCGAATGATACCCATCTCGTCCCCGTCGACAACTAGTCCCCATTGCTCAATATCCAGAATTTTTATTAATTTCCCGGGTAAAAATTGAATTTTCGGGAAAATGGCATATCAATTATTGATCTACTCGTTAGTACGAATCGAATGATACCCATCTCGTCCCCGTCGACAACTAGTCCCTATTGCTCAAAATCCCGAATTTTTATTGATTTCAAGGATAAAAATTAAATTTTCAGGAAAATGGCATATCAATTATTGATCTACTCGTTAATACGAATCGAATGATACCCATCTCGTCCCTGTCGACAACTGGTCCCCATTGGTCAAAATCCCGAATTTTTATTAATTTCCCGGGTAAAAATTGAATTTTCGGGAAAATGGCATATCAATTATTGATCTACTCGTTAAAACGAATCGAATCATACCCATCTCTTCCCTGTCGACAACTGGTCCCCATTGCTCAAAATCCATAATTTTTATTAATTTCCCGGGTAAAAATTGAATTTTCGGGAAAATGATATATCAATTATTGATCTACTCGTTAATACGAATCGAATGATACCCATCTCGTCCCCGTCGACAACTAGTCCCCATTGCTCAAAATCCCGAATTTTTATTAATTTCCCGGGTAAAAATTGAATTTTCGGGAAAATGGCATATCAATTATTGACCTACTCGTTAATAGGAATCGAATGATACCCATCTCGTACCTGTCGACAACTGGTCCCCATTGCTCAAAGTCCCGAATTTTTATTAATTTCCCGGGTAAAAATTGAATTTTCGGGAAAATGGCATATCAATTATTGATCTACTCGTTAATACGAATCGAATGATTCCCATCTCGTCCCTGTCGACAACAGGTCCCCTTTGCCCAGAATCACGAATTTTTATTAATTTCCCTGGTAAAAATTGAATTTTCGGGAAAATGGCATATCCATTATTGATCTACTCGTTAATACGAATCGAATGATACCCATCTCGTCCCTGTCGACAACTGGTCCCCATTGCTCAAAGACCCGAATTTTCATTAATTTCCCTGGTAAAAATTCAATTTTCGGGAAAATGGCATATCAATTATTGATCTACTCGTTAATACGAATCGAATGATTCCCATCTCGTCCCTGTCGACAACAGGTCCCCTTTGCCCAGAATCACGAATTTTTATTAATTTCCCTGGTAAAAATGGAATTTTCGGGAAAATGGCATATCCATTATTGATCTACTCGTTAATACGAATCGAATCATACCCATCTTGTCCCTGTCGACAACTGGTCCCCATTGTCCAAAATCCAGAATTTTTATTAATTTTTCGGGTTAAAATTGGTTTTTCAGAAAAATGGCATATCAATTATTGATCTACTCATTAATACGAATCGAATGATACCCATCTTGTCCCTGTCGACCACTGGTCCCCATTGCCCAAAATCCCGAGTTTTTTTAATATCCCGGGTTAAAATTGCATTTTCGGGAAAATGGCATATCAATTATTGATCTACTCGTTAATACGAATCGAATGATACCCATCTCGTTCCTGTCGACAACTGGTCCCCATTGCCCAAAATCACGAATTTTTATTAATTTCCCGGGTTAAAATATGATTTTCGGGAAAATGGCATATCAAATATTGATCTACTCGATAATACGAACCGAATGATACCCATCTTGTCCCTGTCGACAACTGGTCCCCATTGGTCAAAATCCCGAATTTTTATTAATTTCCCGGGTAAAAATTGAATTTTCGGGAAAATGGCATATCAATTATTGATCTACTCGTTAATACGAATCGAATGATACCCATCTCGTCCCTGTCGACAACTGGTCCCCATTGCTCAAAATCCCGAATTTTTAATAATTTCCCGGGTAAAAATTGAATTTTCGGGAAAATGGCATATCAATTATTGATCTACTCGTTAATACGAATCGAATGATACCCATCTCGTCCCCGTCGACAACTAGTCCCTATTGCTCAAAATCCCGAATTTTTATTGATTTCAAGGATAAAAATTAAATTTTCAGGAAAATGGCATATCAATTATTGATCTACTCGTTAATACGAATCGAATGATACCCATCTCGTCCCTGTCGACAACTGGTCCCCATTGGTCAAAATCCCGAATTTTTATTAATTTCCCGGGTAAAAATTGAATTTTCGGGAAAATGGCATATCAATTATTGATCTACTCGTTAAAACGAATCGAATCATACCCATCTCTTCCCTGTCGACAACTGGTCCCCATTGCTCAAAATCCATAATTTTTATTAATTTCCCGGGTAAAAATTGAATTTTCGGGAAAATGATATATCAATTATTGATCTACTCGTTAATACGAATCGAATGATACCCATCTCGTCCCCGTCGACAACTAGTCCCCATTGCTCAAAATCCCGAATTTTTATTAATTTCCCGGGTAAAAATTGAATTTTCGGGAAAACGGCATATCAATTATTGATCTACTCGTTAATAGGAATCGAATGATACCCATCTCGTCCCTGTCGACAACTGGTCTCCATTGCTCAAAGTCCCGAATTTTTATTAATTTCCCGGGTAAAAATTGAATTTTCGGGAAAATGGCATATCAATTATTGATCTACTCGTTAATACGAATCGAATGATACCCATCTTGTCCCCGTCGACAACTAGTCCCCATTGCTCAAAATCCCGAATTTTTATTAATTTCCCGGGTAAAAATTCAATTTTCGGGAAAATGGCATATCAATTATTGATCTACTCGTTAATACGAATCGAATGATTCCCATCTCGTCCCTGTCGACAACAGGTCCCCTTTGCCCAGAATCACGAATTTTTATTAATTTCCCTGGTAAAAATGGAATTTTCGGGAAAATGGCATATCCATTATTGATCTACTCGTTAATACGAATCGAATCATACCCATCTTGTCCCTGTCGACAACTGGTCCCCATTGTCCAAAATCCAGAATTTTTATTAATTTTTCGGGTTAAAATTGGTTTTTCAGAAAAATGGCATATCAATTATTGATCTACTCATTAATACGAATCGAATGATACCCATCTTGTCCCTGTCGACCACTGGTCCCCATTGCCCAAAATCCCGAGTTTTTTTAATATCCCGGGATAAAATTGCATTTTCGGGAAAATGGCATATCAATTATTGATCTACTCGTTAATACGAATCGAATGATACCCATCTCGTTCCTGTCGACAACTGGTCCCCATTGCCCAAAATCACGAATTTTTATTAATTTCCCGGGTTAAAATATGATTTTCGGGAAAATGGCATATCAAATATTGATCTACTCGATAATACGAACCGAATGATACCCATCTTGTCCCTGTCGACAACTGGTCCCCATTGGTCAAAATCCCGAATTTTTATTAATTTCCCGGGTAAAAATTGAATTTTCGGGAAAATGGCATATCAATTATTGATCTACTCGTTAATACGAATCGAATGATACCCATCTCGTCCTGTCGACAACTGGTCCCCATTGCTCAAAATCCCGAATTTTTAATAATTTCCCGGGTAAAAATTGAATTTTCGGGAAAATGGCATATCAATTATTGATCTACTCGTTAATACGAATCGAATGATACCCATCTCGTCCCCGTCGACAACTAGTCCCCATTGCTCAAAGTCCCGAATTTTTATTAATTTTCCGGGTAAAAATTGAATTTTCGGGAAAATGGCATATCAATTATTGATCTACTAGTTAATACGAATCGAATGATACCCATCTCGTCCCCGTCGAACACTAGTACCCATTGCTCAAAATCCCGAATTTTTATTAATTTCCCGGGTAAAAATTGAATTTTCGGGAAAATGGCATATCAATTATTGATCTACTCGTTAATACGAATCGAATGATACCCATCTCGTCCCCGTCGACAACTAGTCTTCATTGCTCAAAATCCCGAATTTTTATTAATTTCCCGGGTAAAAGTTGAATTTTCGGGAAAATGGCATATCAATCATTGATCTACTCGTTAATACGAATCGAATGATACCCATCTCGTCCCTGTCGACAACTGGTCCCCATTGCTCAAAGTTCCGAATTTTTATTAATTTCCCGGGTAAAAATTAAATTTTCTGGAAAATGGCATATCAATTATTGATCTACTCGTTAGTACGAATCGAATGATACCCATCTCGTCCCCGTCGACAACTAGTCCTCATTGCTCAAAATCCCGAATTTTTATTAATTTCCCGGGTAAAAATTGAATTTTCGGGAAAATGGCATATCAATTATTGATCTACTCGTTAATACGAATCGAATGATTCCCATCTCGTCCCTGTCGACAACTGGTTCCCATTGCTCAAAATCCCGAATTTTTATTAATTTCCCGGGTAAAAATTGAATTTTCGGGAAAATGGCATATCAATTATTGATCTACTCGTTAATACGAATCGAATGATACCTATCTCGTCCCCGTCGACAACTAGTCCCCATTGCTGAAAAATCCCGAATTTTTATTAATTTCCCGAGTAAAAGCTGAATTTTCGGGAAAATGGCATATCAATTATTGATCTACTCGTTAATACGAATCGAATGATACCCATCTCGTCCCTGTCGACAACTGGTCCCCATTGCTCAAAATCCCGTATTTTTATTAATTTCCCGGGTAAAAATTGAATTTTCGGGAAAGTGGCATATCAATTATTGATCTACTCGTTAATACGAATCGAATGATACCCATCTCGTCCCTGTCGACAACTGGTTCCCATTGCTCAAAATCCCGAATTTTTATTAATTTCCCGGGTAAAAATTGAATTTTCGGGAAAATGGCATATCAATTATTGATCTACTCGTTAATACGAATCGAATGATACCCATCTCGTCCCCGTCGACAACTAGTCCCCATTGCTCAAAATCCCGAATTTTTATTAATTTCCCGGGTAAAAATTGAATTTTCGGGAAAATGGCATATCAATTATTGATCTACTCGTTAATACGGATCGAATGATACCCATCTCGTCCCTGTCGACAACTGGTCCCATTGCTCAAATCCCGAATTTTTATTAATTTCCCGGGTAAAAATTGAATTTTCCGGAAAATGGCAAATCAATTATTGATCTACTCGTTAATACGAATCGAATGATACCCATCCGTCCCTGTCGACAACTGGTCCCCATTGCTCAAATCCCGAATTTTTATTAATTTCCCGGGTAAAAATTGAATTTTCGGGAAAATGGCATATCAATTATTGATCTACTCGTTAATACGAATCGAATGATACCCATCTCGTCCCCGTCGACAACTAGTCCCCATTGCTCAATATCCAGAATTTTTATTAATTTCCCGGGTAAAAATTGAATTTTCGGGAAAATGGCATATCAATTATTGATCTACTCGTTAGTACGAATCGAATGATACCCATCTCGTCCCCGTCGACAACTAGTCCCTATTGCTCAAAATCCCGAATTTTTATTGATTTCAAGGATAAAAATTAAATTTTCAGGAAAATGGCATATCAATTATTGATCTACTCGTTAATACGAATCGAATGATACCCATCTCGTCCCTGTCGACAACTGGTCCCCATTGGTCAAAATCCCGAATTTTTATTAATTTCCCGGGTAAAAATTGAATTTTCTGGAAAATGGCATATCAATTATTGATCTACTCGTTAAAACGAATCGAATCATACCCATCTCTTCCCTGTCGACAACTGGTCCCCATTGCTCAAAATCCATAATTTTTATTAATTTCCCGGGTAAAAATTGAATTTTCGGGAAAATGATATATCAATTATTGATCTACTCGTTAATACGAATCGAATGATACCCATCTCGTCCCCGTCGACAACTAGTCCCCATTGCTCAAAATCCCGAATTTTTATTAATTTCCCGGGTAAAAATTGAATTTTCGGGAAAATGGCATATCAATTATTGACCTACTCGTTAATAGGAATCGAATGATACCCATCTCGTACCTGTCGACAACTGGTCCCCATTGCTCAAAGTCCCGAATTTTTATTAATTTCCCGGGTAAAAATTGAATTTTCGGGAAAATGGCATATCAATTATTGATCTACTCGTTAATACGAATCGAATGATTCCCATCTCGTCCCTGTCGACAACAGGTCCCCTTTGCCCAGAATCACGAATTTTTATTAATTTCCCTGGTAAAAATTGAATTTTCGGGAAAATGGCATATCCATTATTGATCTACTCGTTAATACGAATCGAATGATACCCATCTCGTCCCTGTCGACAACTGGTCCCCATTGCTCAAAGACCCGAATTTTCATTAATTTCCCTGGTAAAAATTCAATTTTCGGGAAAATGGCATATCAATTATTGATCTACTCGTTAATACGAATCGAATGATTCCCATCTCGTCCCTGTCGACAACAGGTCCCCTTTGCCCAGAATCACGAATTTTTATTAATTTCCCTGGTAAAAATGGAATTTTCGGGAAAATGGCATATCCATTATTGATCTACTCGTTAATACGAATCGAATCATACCCATCTTGTCCCTGTCGACAACTGGTCCCCATTGTCCAAAATCCAGAATTTTTATTAATTTTTCGGGTTAAAATTGGTTTTTCAGAAAAATGGCATATCAATTATTGATCTACTCATTAATACGAATCGAATGATACCCATCTTGTCCCTGTCGACCACTGGTCCCCATTGCCCAAAATCCCGAGTTTTTTTAATATCCCGGGTTAAAATTGCATTTTCGGGAAAATGGCATATCAATTATTGATCTACTCGTTAATACGAATCGAATGATACCCATCTCGTCCCCGTCGACAACTAGTCCCCATTGCTCAAAATCCCGAATTTTTATTAATTTCCCGGGTAAAAATTGAATTTTCGGGAAAACGGCATATCAATTATTGATCTACTCGTTAATAGGAATCGAATGATACCCATCTCGTCCCTGTCGACAACTGGTCTCCATTGCTCAAAGTCCCGAATTTTTATTAATTTCCCGGGTAAAAATTGAATTTTCGGGAAAATGGCATATCAATTATTGATCTACTCGTTAATACGAATCGAATGATACCCATCTTGTCCCCGTCGACAACTAGTCCCCATTGCTCAAAATCCCGAATTTTTATTAATTTCCCGGGTAAAAATTGAATTTTCGGGAAAATGGCATATCAATTATTGATCTACTCGTTAATATGAATCGAATGATACCCATCTCGTCCCTGTCGACAACTGGTTCCCATTGCTCAAAATCACGAATTTTTATTAATTTCCCGGGTAAAAATTGAATTTTCGGGAAAATGGCATATCAATTATTGATCTACTTGTTAATACGAATCGAATGATACCCATCTCGTCCCCGTCGACAACTAGTCTTCATTGCTCAAAATCCCGAATTTTTATTAATTTCCCGGGTAAAAGTTGAATTTTCGGGAAAATGGCATATCAATTATTGATCTACTCGTTAATACGAATCGAATGATACCCATCTCGTCCCTGTCGACAACTGGTCCCCATTGCTCAAAGTTCCGAATTTTTATTAATTTCCCGGGTAAAAATTAAATTTTCGGGAAAATGGCATATCAATTATTGATCTACTCGTTAGTACGAATCGAATGATACCCATCTCGTCCCCGTCGACAACTAGTCCTCATTGCTCAAAATCCCGAATTTTTATTAATTTCCCGGGTAAAAATTGAATTTTCGGGAAAATGGCATATCAATTATTGATCTACTCGTTAATACGAATCGAATGATTCCCATCTCGTCCCTGTCGACAACTGGTTCCCATTGCTCAAAATCCCGAATTTTTATTAATTTCCCGGGTAAAAATTGAATTTTCGGGAAAATGGCATATCAATTATTGATCTACTCGTTAATACGAATCGAATGATACCTATCTCGTCCCCGTCGACAACTAGTCCCCATTGCTGAAAAATCCCGAATTTTTATTAATTTCCCGAGTAAAAGCTGAATTTTCGGGAAAATGGCATATCAATTATTGATCTACTCGTTAATACGAATCGAATGATACCCATCTCGTCCCTGTCGACAACTGGTCCCCATTGCTCAAAATCCCGTATTTTTATTAATTTCCCGGGTAAAAATTGAATTTTCGGGAAAGTGGCATATCAATTATTGATCTACTCGTTAATACGAATCGAATGATACCCATCTCGTCCCTGTCGACAACTGGTTCCCATTGCTCAAAATCCCGAATTTTTATTAATTTCCCGGGTAAAAATTGAATTTTCGGGAAAATGGCATATCAATTATTGATCTACTCGTTAATACGAATCGAATGATACCCATCTCGTCCCCGTCGACAACTAGTCCCCATTGCTCAAAATCCCGAATTTTTATTAATTTCCCGGGTAAAAATTGAATTTTCGGGAAAATGGCATATCAATTATTGATCTACTCGTTAATACGGATCGAATGATACCCATCTCGTCCCTGTCGACAACTGGTCCCATTGCTCAAATCCCGAATTTTTATTAATTTCCCGGGTAAAAATTGAATTTTCCGGAAAATGGCATATCAATTATTGATCTACTCGTTAATACGAATCGAATGATACCCATCCGTCCCTGTCGACAACTGGTCCCCATTGCTCAAATCCCGAATTTTTATTAATTTCCCGGGTAAAAATTGAATTTTCGGGAAAATGGCATATCAATTATTGATCTACTCGTTAATACGAATCGAATGATACCCATCTCGTCCCCGTCGACAACTAGTCCCCATTGCTCAATATCCAGAATTTTTATTAATTTCCCGGGTAAAAATTGAATTTTCGGGAAAATGGCATATCAATTATTGATCTACTCGTTAGTACGAATCGAATGATACCCATCTCGTCCCCGTCGACAACTAGTCCCTATTGCTCAAAATCCCGAATTTTTATTGATTTCAAGGATAAAAATTAAATTTTCAGGAAAATGGCATATCAATTATTGATCTACTCGTTAATACGAATCGAATGATACCCATCTCGTCCCTGTCGACAACTGGTCCCCATTGGTCAAAATCCCGAATTTTTATTAATTTCCCGGGTAAAAATTGAATTTTCGGGAAAATGGCATATCAATTATTGATCTACTCGTTAAAACGAATCGAATCATACCCATCTCTTCCCTGTCGACAACTGGTCCCCATTGCTCAAAATCCATAATTTTTATTAATTTCCCGGGTAAAAATTGAATTTTCGGGAAAATGATATATCAATTATTGATCTACTCGTTAATACGAATCGAATGATACCCATCTCGTCCCCGTCGACAACTAGTCCCCATTGCTCAAAATCCCGAATTTTTATTAATTTCCCGGGTAAAAATTGAATTTTCGGGAAAATGGCATATCAATTATTGACCTACTCGTTAATAGGAATCGAATGATACCCATCTCGTACCTGTCGACAACTGGTCCCCATTGCTCAAAGTCCCGAATTTTTATTAATTTCCCGGGTAAAAATTGAATTTTCGGGAAAATGGCATATCAATTATTGATCTACTCGTTAATACGAATCGAATGATTCCCATCTCGTCCCTGTCGACAACAGGTCCCCTTTGCCCAGAATCACGAATTTTTATTAATTTCCCTGGTAAAAATTGAATTTTCGGGAAAATGGCATATCCATTATTGATCTACTCGTTAATACGAATCGAATGATACCCATCTCGTCCCTGTCGACAACTGGTCCCCATTGCTCAAAGACCCGAATTTTCATTAATTTCCCTGGTAAAAATTCAATTTTCGGGAAAATGGCATATCAATTATTGATCTACTCGTTAATACGAATCGAATGATTCCCATCTCGTCCCTGTCGACAACAGGTCCCCTTTGCCCAGAATCACGAATTTTTATTAATTTCCCTGGTAAAAATGGAATTTTCGGGAAAATGGCATATCCATTATTGATCTACTCGTTAATACGAATCGAATCATACCCATCTTGTCCCTGTCGACAACTGGTCCCCATTGTCCAAAATCCAGAATTTTTATTAATTTTTCGGGTTAAAATTGGTTTTTCAGAAAAATGGCATATCAATTATTGATCTACTCATTAATACGAATCGAATGATACCCATCTTGTCCCTGTCGACCACTGGTCCCCATTGCCCAAAATCCCGAGTTTTTTTAATATCCCGGGTTAAAATTGCATTTTCGGGAAAATGGCATATCAATTATTGATCTACTCGTTAATACGAATCGAATGATACCCATCTCGTTCCTGTCGACAACTGGTCCCCATTGCCCAAAATCACGAATTTTTATTAATTTCCCGGGTTAAAATATGATTTTCGGGAAAATGGCATATCAAATATTGATCTACTCGATAATACGAACCGAATGATACCCATCTTGTCCCTGTCGACAACTGGTCCCCATTGGTCAAAATCCCGAATTTTTATTAATTTCCCGGGTAAAAATTGAATTTTCGGGAAAATGGCATATCAATTATTGATCTACTCGTTAATACGAATCGAATGATACCCATCTCGTCCCTGTCGACAACTGGTCCCCATTGCTCAAAATCCCGAATTTTTAATAATTTCCCGGGTAAAAATTGAATTTTCGGGAAAATGGCATATCAATTATTGATCTACTCGTTAATACGAATCGAATGATACCCATCTCGTCCCCGTCGACAACTAGTCCCTATTGCTCAAAATCCCGAATTTTTATTGATTTCAAGGATAAAAATTAAATTTTCAGGAAAATGGCATATCAATTATTGATCTACTCGTTAATACGAATCGAATGATACCCATCTCGTCCCTGTCGACAACTGGTCCCCATTGGTCAAAATCCCGAATTTTTATTAATTTCCCGGGTAAAAATTGAATTTTCGGGAAAATGGCATATCAATTATTGATCTACTCGTTAAAACGAATCGAATCATACCCATCTCTTCCCTGTCGACAACTGGTCCCCATTGCTCAAAATCCATAATTTTTATTAATTTCCCGGGTAAAAATTGAATTTTCGGGAAAATGATATATCAATTATTGATCTACTCGTTAATACGAATCGAATGATACCCATCTCGTCCCCGTCGACAACTAGTCCCCATTGCTCAAAATCCCGAATTTTTATTAATTTCCCGGGTAAAAATTGAATTTTCGGGAAAACGGCATATCAATTATTGATCTACTCGTTAATAGGAATCGAATGATACCCATCTCGTCCCTGTCGACAACTGGTCTCCATTGCTCAAAGTCCCGAATTTTTATTAATTTCCCGGGTAAAAATTGAATTTTCGGGAAAATGGCATATCAATTATTGATCTACTCGTTAATACGAATCGAATGATACCCATCTTGTCCCCGTCGACAACTAGTCCCCATTGCTCAAAATCCCGAATTTTTATTAATTTCCCGGGTAAAAATTGAATTTTCGGGAAAATGGCATATCAATTATTGATCTACTCGTTAATATGAATCGAATGATACCCATCTCGTCCCTGTCGACAACTGGTTCCCATTGCTCAAAATCACGAATTTTTATTAATTTCCCGGGTAAAAATTGAATTTTCGGGAAAATGGCATATCAATTATTGATCTACTTGTTAATACGAATCGAATGATACCCATCTCGTCCCTGTTGACAACTGGTCCCCATTGCTCAAAATCCCGAATTTTTATTAATTTCCCGGGTAAAAATTGAATTTTCGGGAAAATGGCATATCAATTATTGATCTACTCGTTAATACGAATCGAATCATACCCATCTTGTCCCTGTCGACAACTGGTCCCCATTGCCCAAGTCGTCCCTACGAATCCGTACATGGATTCATGTAAATAACTCCTTTCATTAGTAAATGCAGTTCTTCTATGTTATGAATTTTTTATTCTGGTTAAGTTGCATTCCGGGTCAGATTTACATTGGGAGAAGTCCTTCGGGATAATGGTTTGCTTTGAGGGGCCAGATTTTTAACCTTTTTTTTTTTTTTTTTTTTTTTTGCGATATTCAATTCACATTCGGTTAGGTTAGGTTAATAACATTTAATTCAGACAGTATTGCCAAGCAAGCGTTAGCGAGTGAGGGCGGGTTACAGCCCCTCAGGGCACGTTGTTTTCTGTCTTCGTTAGTGTTGGTCTCCATTACTAAACAATTACCCTCCATCGTTACGGATATAAATACTGCATCCGATATACACCATTAAAAATATAGTGAAAAAAATACGGCTGATACTTAGTTTCTCCTCCAATTTTGCACATATAGAATCTCCACTTTTACTTATTTCACAAAATATAGCTGAGCGAGCGAAGGGGTTAGAAGCCACGCAGGGCTCGTAGTTTTCCACCTTTATCACAATCTAGACAGAAGCAAGGTACTCGGTTTTCGAGCCATGAAACTAGTCGGAGGAGATACTAAATGCCGTACAAAAATATTAATCAATCTAATCTAGGTGGCCAGTAAAAGCAAGAACTGTTTAACCGAGTCAGATAGGGCAAAGCTGATGAGCAGCTGTGTCAACTACAGTCAATATAGACGTAGGAAAGGATACACTGTGTTCCTCATGTTAGTCGTTCGGTTCGTGACTTTACACATTCATGGAAACAAATTCATTCCATCGTATCTTGCTTATAGACTATTACGTGCTTAAAAGCGTACACTTTATACTACGTTTCTCAACATTATAAGTGATATTAGAGGTAAAATTGCAATACTTTTTCGGGTATTATTTTGTTTCTCCCCCAAATCACGTGGTAGTGACTGTGGCTGAAGTACCGGCTCAGTATACTTGTACCAGTTGATGGAGGTGTGGACTGGCATTTGTGTGTAGATTCATTTTAGGAGGACTTAAATGTATGTACGCGATAAGAACTATTGTGCCAAACGTATTAACCAATTGTGCTAGGAGGCCACTAAAAGGCATGAATGCCGCCTAACTGGCTCAGAGCAGACGTATCAGCGATGGTGGGTATACACTAACGAGGATACCACAAAACCGTATATGGCATAAAACACCTTATGTGTAGATTTGGGGGAAGATACTAAATGCCACCCTACTTTTTGTTTAATTATATATTATTCTGCAAAAATTACCGATATATGGATCCGTAAACGGGGTCGGTTACAATAACAACTTACTTTGTCGCGTGTTTCTTCAATACTGAAGCAAGATTAGGTCCGGTGTTGTTTTAAGGCACAGTAGATTTGTAAAAATTAATAGGGTCATATAATTAATCAAACTATATGAGGATATTACCTCTTACATCCCCCCCTTTTTTAAGTAATCGGAATGCTTTCAAACACGTAGTTCTCTATAAGGAAACTGTGGTGAACTAAATTTGTATGTCAATGCAGTGTATTAAATCACGATTAATAACGATAAAGCTGGCCTACAGGTACGGCATTTAGTAACATAGTGTTTCCGCTATATTCGCGTACTCGTGTATGTCCACCGTCGCTGACGCACCTGCTTCCTACGGACGCATCCGTGGCAATCCACTAGCTTCGCCCTACCTTTACATGGGTTAGATATATTTCGTGCTTTTAAGCGGCCACTTATCACAGGTTGTTTATGTTTAGCTATATCAATATCGATTTTATGATGCATGTCCATATGTATTTATATCCATAATGGTTAAGGTCTCCTACAGCGAATTTGTATCCATAAATGCAACGTTTCCTGTCAGAAACAATTTATGCAATACTACTAGTATATTTTGTGAAGAAATAACTAACCCATAAATTCATGTATGGTTGCGTAATTAGAGATGCACTTAAAATTCTTGTATAACGAATAATATTAATATGTGCATACGAGATTATTCGATTCCTTTTGTTAATAAAATAATAAATTACTAGTTGACCCTGCGCTCTCTACACAGCGCATCATTCTCATATGACAATGACTCTCCTTATCATTCCTCAAAACATCTGTACATGTCCCTTTACAGACACAAGTGAAAGACATCTTGATAAAAATTGGCAATGGATATCATAATTAGGAGATAATTTTCGATAATGTTTTTTTCAAAATCTCGCATCGTTTGCAAGATTTAAGCCCACTTCCGGTTGGAGTTAGAATTGTCGGAGGTATGTTAAATTTGATATATGAATGTATCGTAATGAAAATCGACAAAATGGTATCATAAAGTGGAGAGTTTATAAATTATATTTTGAATATTTCGCGCCGTTTGCGAAATATGATTCTTAGTAAATTATTTTCTTAATGTTTCAGATCAGCAAGGACCTCATATGGAGACGAAGCTGTAGGATACATCCAGCTTCAGAGAGAAAATGATCGCTGCATTATTAAAGTCCGCGTAACGCCAGAACACAAGGTTAAAAATAAAAATTACACCGTTTGTGTAATTATAAATGAAAAAGAAGAAAAGGTAGAAGTGGCCAAATGTGAAGATTGTGCAGCTGCAGCAGGTTAGTTAAAGTTTATGACCTTAAAGAATATATTTACGCTGTAGAAATGTAATAGTCGCGGATGCACTTTGAATTTGGTTAGTTCGTTTAATTGACCAGAGTTTATCAATTAAACCAACCTTTCAGCATCAAAGCTATATGAGACGTGGACCAGCTTAACATGGAAACCGAACCACATGAGCTTCCAATGACTCGGGTCTCCCGCTCTAAGGTTGGGTATGTTAGAATGGAATTTGTGTCTGTGAAATGAGGATAGAATATTTACGAATTGCTATGAAAATCAATTGCTTTATGTTCGACAATCTAACGATAATACAATAAGTTCAGATTTTCACGTGAGTTGCTTTGGTTGCTCGGCAAACGTCAAGGAAGTGTTGAATCTTTCTAAAGTATTACAGACTTGCAGGCAGCAGTATTTCTTGTAATAAGTCATCTAATCCTAACACCGGTGTATGGCATACAACGTACGCTTAAAAAAAATCGGGCTAGCTTCTGGGGTCATACAATAGGGCCTCTCTTTACGGAATAGTTATCCAGGAAATCTGATATTACGGGAGTAATACAGCAGGGATCTGTGTAGTTAGCATATGTATCAATGTGGTACATCATCGTGGGATCCGAAGTTGTGTAACTGTACGGTCTAGTTGATCGATTATTAATGAAGAAAATTTTTAACTTTTTAAATGAACCTCGCATAATAGTGCTCTCAAGAATTTTTCTCTCAGCCAACAAACGAATGTGCATATATGTATGTGCGTCTCGTCTGCGACGGAGATCGTAGAGTTCCTCTCTCCTTCCCAAATAAGGAGCTAAAATTCAGCACAAAGAACAATCGTCGTCTCTAAACATTCCTATCTATAAGTTGTCATAGCTATTTTTAACTTCTGACATCACCAAACTGCGTAGAAAGGCGAGTTGTTGCTTAGCAACAAGAAGAGACGGGAAGAAAAGTTAAGTTAGTGTTAGAAATACACCCGACGAAGCAACCACGAATGGTCTGACAATGATGCTTGGTGCGATAGCGGTTTGTGTTTGCCATGGAGACTAAAACAAGCGAATATACGCTATTACTGTACTTATAATGATATATTCTTCGTAAAATGCTAACTATAACGTTCGACTATATTAAAGGAGTGTTCGCAAAATGAATGTGATTACAACAGAAACAAACATATTTAAAATCGTTGGTGATTAGCTCATCGGAAAGAAGATGAAGGAGAGCAACCCGCAATTTTCTGGACACCCCCATTGGAATCATCGATAATAGTTTCTCTTCAAATATCACAGTGAGTAAACAGTGCTATTAAAATAGTGGAAATCGACAATATGATGAAATATAACGAATAACTCGTGTCAACCGCGTCCTTAATAATTAATGGGAGGACTAAGTTAAAATACCATTATCATTATTAGTTATCCAAATTCAAGTGTCACTATTAATGTAATATTTGTTCGTGAAATCTAAATGTCAATTAAAACAAAAATGAATATCTGAGTATCTTTTCAAAATAATAATCATGATTTAAGTTTGCATTTGTTAGTCTAAGAAATAACTTGAACTACTTTCCATTTCAGCTTGAATAACCAGTGCCCATGCAATGTAATAATTTCTAAATTATTAAATTGCATCAGCACTGAGAGTACAGTTAGAATCTGCTTTTGCGCCGGTTTCCCGAAACGTTCTGACCGAACTCTGAACCTATTGTCCAGCGGCTATATGGTCAGCTTTGACGGTCGATCCAACCTGTTGTTAAAATCTAAAGAAGACATACTTACGGTGGAGAATCGAACCCAGACCATAATAAAAGCGCAAGCCCACTTTGGGACCGCAGGACACGAACCACTTACAGTAATAAAAGTATTTACCCCGATTGGGACCAATAAGGTTCGAACCCGAATACTGTAATAATATGGCTAAGCCCTTCACAGGGACAGAAATCCATTACTGTAATAAAATGTCGCCCGATATCACAGGAACGTTCGGTAAAGCCGCATAAAAGCGACGCTAATTGTATTTTCTCGATTAAGGTAAATTGTAGTGCCTTACTAGTGCTATTTAATTTTGTTGTTTTGGCATTAGTAAATTAATCATCATGTCCGTAAATAGAGAAATAATTCCTGTCTTGCATGAAATGCGAAAAATATGGAAAGAAACAGAGTACGTAATAGTAGAAAGTCAGTTCAGATATAGAAAAGAACCTTTTACATTGTTAGAAGTTGAAAATGCATTAAAAGTAGAACAAGAAGTTTGTAAAATTCGTAAAAGAGCTAAACAGGAAATTGCAAAATCTCTTTTGAAAAGGAACATAAAATATAGGGCTGAAATTGAAGATAAAGTTTTTGCTAAAATGTGTAAATTACGTAAATCTGATTTTTATCGAAAGGTCAAAGATGAATGTGTTCTTGAATCAGAATTTATTTTTTTGTCAGACATTAAACGTAAATTGAAAGTTCACTATGAAAATTCAGACATTGTACGTACTGCAAAAGAAAGGTTAGCTGAAAGGATATACAAAAGATATTCAAAGCATCACAATGTTAGTTGTAACAAGGATTCCAGTGATAATCAGAAAATAAATTGTAAAGTTGTACCACCGAAACGGGTTAGGTTTGCTGATCCTCCTGAAACTGTAACTTTTGCGCAGCCTTTTGTAAAAGCTAATGAGTTAGAAAATATTCAAAATTACGTTGATCGTCAAAGAAAAACAGTACCATTAGAAATAAAATTTGCTGAAAGTAATTTAGAATTTGTTAAACGTGAGTTTGAAGGTATTTTGTGGGACATTGCCCCCGTAGCTCAGAAAGCATACGCACGAACACTGAAAAATGAATGTGTTGAAAGTTGTACTATTTTGCCATGTATTAGTTCCCAGTCACCACCTATTGTCGTAAATCAAGCCCAAGTTGAATTTCTTGACAATGAATTTGAACACGTTGAAGAAATATCTGAGTGTGAATTAAAGGTAGAAAAAGAAATCATTCCTGTTGTTAGTCACGTTAATGTTGAGTTAGGCCAGGCCAAAGAATTTATTTTGTCTCTGTCGAATAGCATTTTAGAAAGAAAAGAAACAGAAAGATAAAAGAATAACGAGCTCAACCCAGCTGTCTCTTTTCAACCTCCACCAACCATCGAGTTGGTCACGTCCAGCGTAGCTCTGTGTGTGAGCGAGCGGTCAGCTGTTCCAGCTGTTGTTTGTTTGTTTTGTAAAGGAACAAAAGGCATTCACGGATGCAATGCGTGCGACAATACAGAAAGGTTTACTAGAGTGGTAATAAATTGCGTTGAGAATGAAGGCGAGAACGGCCCATTCACGCAGCTTTGTAGTGTACTATGTTTATTAGAGGAAAATTGCCTCTGTGGCACCTTGCTAACCAGTAAATTAGAATGCGTTCCGTTTCACAAAACTTGTTTATTTTTTGTGTCTGTTAGGGTTGTAGAGATTTGTCAAGAGAAGAGTAGTTCTTTAAGCTGTGAGTTGAAAGTTAAAAACATACAGATAGAACAAATGAATTATGTCACCTTTTGCATAGTCACTTGCATTCAAATTGTGTATTTAGAAAATTGTACAAACGGTTTTACGCCAGGTAGGCCTAATGGTAATGAACATAACTCAGTAACGTGGGAAGACAAATTAAAAACCTGTCACGATAATTTTAGTAGGTTACGAAATGTTTGTCAAATGGTACGAAAACGTAATTTGCAAATTGCGTTGTGGCAAAAAGCACCGGCAACATAAAAGAAAGTATATAAAGTCAGACGGAAACTAAAAAGAGTTAAAAGTATGCTGTATTGTTTTTCTAAGTTTTCCAAGTTTGTTCGTAAATGTTTTTTGAGAAATAAACATTACAGTCGCACCAATGCTCAAACAAATAGTTGTAATTGTAAAGTTGTTTTGTCGCACCATAGTAATCAATTCTCTACGTGTACTTTTGAAAAAAGTGACCGAAATTTTAAATCAAATCACACTAGTAATTTAGCAATCAATGATTTAGTAAAGAGGTCAGGTGCTGACCACGCATCACCTGCGAGTAACAAAAATCACGAACCTTTTCAGGAAGAATGTGGTAATCGGGTGGATAAATCTTTTGCGTCTCAGCGATTTGAAAATGAACATAATAGGAAAATTAAATGTCAATCACCAATCACTATCAGTTGTGTGCTATCAGCTGATCTTGACCTCATAACAAAGATCAAACATACAGGTAAATGGAAAAACCTACTGAAACAAAAAATGCAATTCAGTGTTATTTCTGAATACAGTAAAATTGGTGCACATCGAAAATTATTACGAAAGAAAAGTAATTGCTACTCAAGCAGTGATAAGTTAGTCAATTTCTTGTGCTATGCAGCAATCATACGTGGTGAAAAACCGATTTTGTGTTTTGAGCTACCGCTTTCTGATGTAATCAGGATTGATGAAAACTTCGTACTAGTATATGCATTCACAATACTTGTTTATTGGCAAATGAAACCTTTGAAAATTGTTTTTGTGTTGAAAAAACCTAGAGTAGGTGTAGGATAAACAAAAACTTCGTTAAGCTGGACTGCTTGTACTGTATGAAATCGACCTTTGCAATGATTTTGATAATAATAAAAAAAATTGTTGTTGTTTAATATGATGTAGCAGGCATCTGTGATTAGCTATGCGACTTCCAGATGGCCGTTGATATTTTTTTTCCAAAGTAATGGAAAAACAGCAAAAATGTACGCCAAGCTATTGAGTTGATGTTTTCTCCCACTTTTGGGTAATATTATATTTATGTAACGCCCGACGTAGGCAGTTTTCGTATTATACCCATCTATATTCTTTTTAATATTAACCTGTTATTCTATAATTAACCCTCATCTCGGGTTGGAAATAAATGAAATTTTAATGTGGGTAGGTATCTTCGAAATTTCGGAGGGCAGACACTTTGAAAAGTGTAATGGTTTGACAAACCATCCACTGCTCAGTCCATTCTTAGTTAATTTTTAACCGGAATGCAATAATTGTAAATATCATGATATTGAGTGTTGTTGAGAATTTAATAATTTTCATACCGTAATGAATATTTTAAAAATATTTACATGTGCTCATATTTGAATTTAATTTGTGTGTTATATATTTGTTTTATAGTAGTAATGATAATTGAAATAATACTACTAATAATAATAACAATAAATGAAAACAGATATACAGTTATTGTGTTAGTTTTCAAGAATGTTAGAAGTTGTTTTCAATGAAAGTACATATTGAAAATGAATGTTTTTTGACAATAGTAAAAAAAAATAATTCATGTTACACTTAAAAGTACAAGGCACTACATAAGTAAATATTTTAGGTTACAATGATTACTTAATATACTTGTGATATTTTTGTGTTAATCGTAAACAATGCCAGTAATTAGTTGTTCAATTATTGAATGTGATATTTAAAAAAAGTAATAATACCTTTGTTTATGTTTTGTTGTGTTTGAAATTGTGGCATTTAAATGTTTCAAAATATCAAATATTAATATAATAAAAGACATTGATAAACTTTTTTAAAAAATTATGGCCCAACCGTAATCCGGAATTCGTTTCGTATGGCCCACGTGTTAGTTACCGTACTTCCGAATGGACTTTAAAAATTTTTCGTTATATCATCTCGAGAAGAGTTAAGTGATGTTAACCCTTTGAAGACTAATGGATGAAATTTGGTGACACTAGTGAAGTAATCAGTGTTGCAGGGTTCTGTTTGTTTTTCTCTCTCCCTCAAAACAAACGTCCTGTCGAGCGCCAATGTAACTGTACGGTCTAGTTGATCGATTATTAATGAAGAAAATTTTTAACTTTTTAAATGAACCTCGCATAATAGTGCTCTCAAGAATTTTTCTCTCAGCCAACAAACGAATGTGCATATATGTATGTGCGTCTCGTCTGCGACGGAGATCGTAGAGTTTCTCTCTCCTTCCCAAATAAGGAGCTAAAATTCAGCACAAAGAACAATCGTCGTCTCTAAACATTCCTATCTATAAATTGTCAAAGCTATTTTTAACTTCTGACATCACCAAACTGCGTAGAAAGGCGAGTTGTTGCTTAGCAACAAGAAGAGACGGGAAGAAAAGTTAAGTTAGTGTTAGAAATACACCCGACGAAGCAACCACGAATGGTCTGACAATGATGCTTGGTGCGATAGCGGTTTGTGTTTGCCATGGAGATTAAAACAAGCGAATATACGCTATTACTGTACTTATAATGATATATTCTTCGTAAAATGCTAACTATAACGTTCGACTATATTAAAGGAGTGTTCGCAAAATGAATGTGATTACAACAGAAACAAACATATTTAAAATCGTTGGTGATTAGCTCATCGGAAAGAAGATGAAGGAGAGCAACCCGCAATTTTCTGGACACCCCCATTGGAATCATCGATAATAGTTTCTCTTCAAATATCACAGTGAGTAAACAGTGCTATTAAAATAGTGGAAATCGACAATATGATGAAATATAACGAATAACTCGTGTCAACCGCGTCCTTAATAATTAATGGGAGGACTAAGTTAAAATATCATTATCATTATTAGTTATCCAAATTCAAGTGTCACTATTAATGTAATATTTGTTCGTGAAGTCTAAATGTCAATTAAATCAAAAATGAATATCTGAGTATCTTTTCAAAATAATAATCATGATTTAAGTTTGCATTTGTTAGTCTAAGAAATAACTTGAACTACTTTCCATTTCAGCTTGAATAACCAGTGCCCATGCAATGTAATAATTTCTAAATTATTAAATTGCATCAGCACTGAGAGTACAGTTAGAATCTGCTTTTGCGCCGGTTTCCCGAAACGTTCTGACCGAACTCTGAACCTATTGTCCAGCGGCTATATGGTCAGCTTTGACAGTCGATCCAACCTGTTGTTAAAATCTAAAGAAGACATACTTACGGTGGAGAATCAAACCCAGACCATAATAAAAGCGCAAGCCCACTTTGGGACCGCAGGACACGAACCACTTACAGTAATAAAAGGATTTACCCCGATTGGGACCAATAAGGTTCGAACCCGAATACTGTAATAATATGGCTAAGCCCTTCACAGGGACAGAAATCCATTACTGTAATAGATGTTTACTCATATTCCTGACTGGTTTGCGTGAGTTTTGCTGAAAAGCTTTCCGAACTGCTTTAACTATCTCTTCATCCATCAGTTTCTTGTCACTGCCTTTCTTCCTCAACACTGAAAGTTTCCAGCAATTCTTTTAGGTCACCGAACAATGTAACGATGGTCTTGTGGTTCTGTTGCCTAAATTTCCCTGTACGATCACAAGCAACTTGAGTTCAGCAAACCGCAAACGCCGCTCAATTTTTTGACGCACAGTAAACGACGCAATTTCCAACACTTTTAAATCATCATCAAGAGGATGCGCTTCACTAATATTGTTTGCGATCTTCCGTGTGCTGAAGATAAAACTTGTCCAAAAATTTAAACCGGGCAACTCTTTCATTGTTAACTGCCAGATACTTACATTTCTTATTGGTGTATTTCCAGCTGATACACTGCATTAAAATTTACTTAATCGTAATGACAGTAGTGCATTACCGTGTTCGTAGCTGCTGGTGCTAAAAGATAAGAATGTTGTAAAGTAGGATAAATGAGACTCAGTCATGTTATTAGGTAAAATACAAATAATGTTATATCAATGTGTCGTAAATATATGTTAATATGCAATATAATCTTTTATACTTATTTCGATTTAAAGAAAAGTCTTATTATTTACTTATTTATTTTTTGCTGGCGACTGTAAACACGCTGTAGCATTTTTAATGTGGATACATAGACGGAGTGAAGAGCCAGCAACCACGTCCACTACATGCTACTGGAAAAAGTCTGTTCTGTCATGTGTTGGTGGGGCAAGAAAATTTGTTTGTAGTAGTGCATTGGTTTCTTCAAACGTTAATATACCATTCGTTCCCCCTAGAACAGACCTTTTGTCAGCAGTGATTGAAGAAGGTAAAAGAAGAGGGCGACAGAACTTGTTAATTAGTCATTCTACTCCAGTTACACCAATAGATGAACTATCGCTGCATAACTTATGTTGCTGGTTTTCTTTCACTGGAAAGAATACTCTTGATGAGTTTCAAGAGTTCTGCAGCAGTATGATGAAGGATTTCGCTTGTATTGAAGCTTCAGAACTGACGTCATCTCAAAATGAGTCCGAGCTATGGCATAAACTTCGCTTTGGAAGGATTACTGCTTCAAGAATTTATGAAGCTAGTCGCTGTCATACTACTGACGGTAGTCCTGTGGAAACCATATTGGGTTCTCGCAGTGTAGAGACTCAAGCTATGGTACGCGGACGCAAACTTGAACCTTCAGTTCTTCACAGGGTCGAAGAACTGACTGGTAGGAAATTTTCCAGGCGCGGACTAGTTTTGAAGCCAGATTTGCCTTTCTTTGGTGCATCACCTGATGCTGTGGACGATAATTGTGTTGTGGAAATAAAGTGTCCCCAGAACACTAAATCTGTAAAAAAAATATACTCAATACAGGCTCTCCGGCTTCAAAATGTCTAGCACGGATTCAATTTCAGATGCATATTGCATTTAAGAGAAAAGGACTGTTGTGCATTACAGATCCACAATTCCAAAAAACAAAGAATGTTGATATTCATCTTATTAAATACAATGAGGATTTCATTGCAGAAGTTATTTTCCAATCAAAAAATTCTGGGAGGTTGCTATATTTCCGAAATTATTGCATCGTTAATAAGCTTTTTCTTAAAAAAAAAATACAGGATGGCCCAAAATAATTATTCAGTAAATACTAATCAGCTCATTGCATTCTGTATCATTTCTTATTTTTATCCATCAGGTAGACTTAATTTCTTTATTATTTGTTCTTAATGTCCTTTTATCTACATCTTAAGCTCGGAAGAGCCGAAGCAAATAAACCCATAGACTAGAATGTTATACTTGATCAATGCAGGGGTGTAACACTACTTTTGGGCCACCCTGTATTCTCTTGTTTGTCTGGTGTCAGATTCAATTTGCAAGAAAGATGTAACTACTGATGATTGTTTTATTCGTTACTTTAATTAAGTGTATTTAATCATGTATCAAGAAAAGTGTCGGTAGAAAATTGTTTCTCTCACTTTTACACGAAAAGAAAAACAATTGTGGATAATTGAAAATAACAATTAAGAGATAATAATAAAACTAAGAATATTAAGGATGTTATAGGTTACATATTGAAAGTGAAGACATTCTTTGTATTTCATTACATGTAGCTTCCATTTATATTCCAACACACGCTGGTATCTTTCTCAATACCCATGCATCGTTGTGTGCATGCAAGAATGTGTGCATATTGAGGAAGACACCAGCGTGTATTGAAATATATACGAAAGTACATTTAATTGGGTACGAAGGCTTATTTTCGTGAAACCAAAAAATCAAGTACTATAACAATTATATTCAGAATCAACTTTGATTCAGTTCGTTGGAAATGTATTTTATATTCTCTTTTTACTTTACAAAATTTATTTTGTTGAAGATACTATGTACTATTTTATTCTACAATGGTGAATATTGTATAAAATGTAACTGTTTATTTACTACTAATAGAATATGTCATAAAACATTCCTTTGAACTAAACATTACGCATTCTAGATTTAAGTTATGAGTTCAATTGTCTATTATCTGTATAAATTTTGGTGTAAATACACGGGGAGATTCTTTCGGTACTAGCCCCAAAAATGCAAATATTTCAAGTCCGAAGCGTATAATTATGAAGCATGCATCAAACAAATATAGGTCCTTGGGAAGGAAGGGGAAAGAGTCCTTATGTCGTCGAGACAACTGGCGCCGTATTACGCATTGCCGTATTTACAATATGAACACTGACCTGATATTGTGTTGGTGCTGGCAAAGGGCAACGATGTACACAACAGAGGCGTGATTTTATAGTTCGTAACTACAGCGATAGGTTACTTTAAGCAGTAGCATGTCGAATGTTTGAATAAATATGACGGAAAGTTACATCAAAGCTAACCATTGCAGATGTCGTGAAAAGACTAGAGAAGACGTAACCCCAAACATGACGTGTTGCGTTGAACTGTGCTTCGACAGTAGTGACAAACGTTACCAGCATCATCTCTAGTAACGACATGCTTGCAAGGCGTGTGTTACGTATGCATATTTAGAATGTACTAAATAGTCTTGGAGATAATGGCAATTACTTGAGTCTAGTAGCGAAATAATCACTCTGTATGTCTTTGTTATAAAATTAGTTCTATTACTGGTTAACATGTGATTTGAGTCATATTTCATGTTACCTTCTTATGTTTTAGATGTGAAATTGGGTCCTGTTTATAATAGCAGTAATGTAAATAATGTTTAGAATGTTCAGTTCTAAATATAAAATGTTTGTTTTTTCAGATTTGTTTCCTTTTCCTCAAATTACTAGTTATATAAAGTAGTTCATGGTTATTATACTTAATGAAGGATTTATCCATAACTAGCATATACACGTGTATCATCGCACTAAGCAATAATCTGTGGTTAGTATTGAATTTATGGCAGCAGTCTTTTTCCAAGATCGGACTCATTTTTCATATAGATTCTCACAAAACCAATGTGAAACACTGACTGGTTGGTGTGCACAAGGATTGAACAACCAAGTAGTTATTCACTGCCACGGTAAGCCGGACACCAGATTTTAATTTTGACCCAGAAAAATGTTTTGAGTTCAAAATGAGGCGAAATTGATTATCTTCTTTATTTTCCTAGTGGTGTGTTGGATGGTCTAAAACTCGTGCCCGTGCTTAGTGGGGAGAGGGGGTGATGATAAATATAAAATGAAGATTAAAACATAATATGATTTTATTTCGGCGGTAGAGCTCGGTAAAGATATGATGTGACAAGACCGCATAAAGCAAGTGTGTATCAAAAAAAAAAAAAAATACCACTGTATCGTGAAGTGAGGGTTACGTGTATGGCAGGGAACCAGGTGGTTCATTGTTTGCATGCACTTTCCTTTGCAATATTTTGCCTTGGAAAAAAGAAGGTCGAACCCGTTGTAGTATTTCAACACGGATCGCTAGTTGCAAGTCATACATGTTACCCATAATCCATGTCAAATAGTGATAAGTTTTTTGTCAGACACTTTGGTGCAAGCGGCCTTGGGTTCGATTTCCGGTAGAGGCACTGTGCGAAAAGGTATAACAACTTTTTCGGCCACTCATCCTTAGTGAAGTTTTTCCTGGTTTTACTCATTCACAGTATAGTACCTAACATACACGTTCCAGTCAAGTTCCTCCCCCCTTTCCTGGATAGTGTGCTGCTCGTCATTCCTCAGGCATGACGGGTTTATGGCCATGGAGTCAGTAATGTGCAGAAGTATGTGAAAAGAAAATACATTTAGGGATGTTGGAATTTCCCCCAGCTTTCTTTTTTATTTTTATTTATTTATCACACGAAAACCCTACCTGAAAAAATATGCTCCAGATCTTGGATTGAAATAATAAGCATAACGTGAATATAATTACCTTCTTCAATCGTGTTTCTCAATATACTCCTAGTTTCAGAGTTGGGTCAAAATATGTATTCAAGAGAACTTGAGCAGAAAATAATCGAAAAAATATAGCTTTGTGAATCATACATAACTAATTTTGTTTGCGTTTGATCAAATTCGCTTTAGGTGTTAAGCTGAAATTTACTATGTAAAAATTAAAAGGATTTTGTGATTGGATCACGAGAAAACGGCTAAGCCGTTTGAAGTGAATTTTTGAATGTAGTTACCACGTACCTCAAAGAGGGTGTGTATTATGTTCTTCTTACTGAAATGCGTATTCTAACGGGGAAACGGAGGCTCAAAATCTATGCAAAATTTTAGTAACTCACCATGCTTTCTCGAGGTCGAATTGTGTCAATGGTGCAAAATGTGTTCCACGAAACGCGGATGGGAATTCACTGATTCCCTTGTGCGATTTTTTTAAAGTCTAGTCCAATGTCTCACAATTATGCACTGAAGCTAAGGTAGATGATGATGAGATGAATGATAATGGTGCCGTGACGAGAGTGGAAAGAAACAGGAGAATCTCGAAAAAAACATGCACACGGTGTTTGTCCACCCCAAAGCCCACTTAACGGGAGCTGAGTTCAAACCAGGAACCCGCGTTAGAAGTGTAAAATGTAGGCCACCACTGCCTACAAGGGAATTCTATAGTTTCATATGTACAATAGAACATGAATGCTTAAATGATATTTTAAATAGGAAAATGGCTTTAAATATCTGTGCAAATTTGAAAGCTCAATTTTCCTCAACAAAACCCATTAGACTAGTTTAAAAAAATGGTTTTTCATAGCCACTATACCATCGTCCCTTGCTGAAGATCCATTATATAGTGATTGGTATTAATGTTTTAGAAATTCTACAAATGCAATAGCAATCCAGTGACTGGATAGAGCTCCATCGTAATTAAATGGTTAGCGTTCTAGCCTTGGGTGTGGAAGATGTAATTTCGATTTCTAGTGGTAGCTTATATGGTTATCACCTATCTCTGAGATATACGGTGCTGTCCTCCGGCATTATGGTATGTTCAGCTATGTTGCAGACTTTTTTTTACTTCTCTCTCTATACATTTTGGTCTAAAGGAGATAGCTGATTAATGAAAAAAATGTGCTTTCTCGGCGGATATCGAACACGGGACTAGGTGCACACAAAAGGCATACGCGCTAGCTAGTAGCAACGGTGAGGGCTCGCAAAATAGTTATAGACGTCTTTTCAAGCATAACTATTCTGCGACATGGCTGCACACACACACACGCAATAGCCGAGGGAAGCATGGTGTGTCTCAGAGAGGTATAGCATCATTGTCGACAAAAACCTGCACAAGTGACATGCAGCAGAACAAGCAAGCCTCTTCCTGCAATACGATAACATCCATCCCATGTTTTATAATTAATCCAAATTGCTCTGAAGAACATCTGTTTGGTTGTCAGTTTTCAAAATATGGCTGAACAAATGGTACGTACATTGAACATCGTAGCTCAACAGTACCATAACTCAATACATATAAAATAGAATCTAAAATGATATAAAAGCACATGTTGGTTAATTTTAATACTGTTTAAGTCAGGACCCTATATACCTAAACTGAAATGGTATATATACTAATAGAAATCATTTCTGCAGTTTCATCACCATCTTTCAAAATTGGTACATTATTAGAAAAGAAACTGTACTTACCCTTAGTGAGAGATCCCTGATTAGACGCCACGCCATGTGAGGTTTGTATAAGGAAAGGCAAGGAAGTTCTTACATTCATTGATAAAGATAAGGATCCGCAATTTGGTCCACGGATGCGCCCTTCTCTACCTATTCACTCGTATTACTTACATTTTACATCTATCAATAAATCTGTAATAACACCTGCGGAGTTGAGGAAACCTGTCATTGTACAGATTTTTACATTGCTAGCACATCTTTATCATGATGAGGGCCTACGCTGGTGGTGGGCATCTTTTTTTTTTTTTCCTGTTTTCGCATACTATCAATATCATTCGCTGAATTATTCGTTTCTCTGCTTCATGGCTTAATGTTCTCATGCAATAACAATAATAGCATTTTTAAAAATACTTTTTTCTATAAATATATAAGCATTGCAGCTGTAAATTTAAAATAATATTTTTACTTCAATTCATATTACTTTAGGTTCTAGTTTTACTTCCATTTATTCTGTTGACAAAAATAATTTTAAAATATTCTGTTTATCGCTTACGCTCTTTAGACGAGAAATAGTTATGCTAAATGCCAATAGATGTTCATTAGAAAATTTGTGAAATTAATAGTTTAGCAAAAACTATCTTGAATTTACATTTTCTCTTATTGACATAAAATGAAAAAAAAAACATTAAGAAATAAGGAAGAGAATAGCTTACAACAATTTTTATATAGTAGTTCCAAGTTAAAATTTAATATTTAAATTCTTTCATACTTTTTTTTCTTTCTGTGTAATTAGTGAAGAATCAGATCAAACGTTTGCACACAGTTATCGTATTCAACAAAACATATTTGATAAGTAAACATAACATTAACACTGGTCAAGATCGGTATTTTTATTACAGATAAATTTGACGTTTTACTTTGTATTCTTCGTAACACTTCTTGTACACTATTAAAGTTATTGTACACATTTACGAAGTTTTAATGGAAATAAGTGAACAACGCAGATTCTGAAACCAAGTTTGTACATACTTTATTTTCAAATCAATATATTACTACTCTGAAACATGTTTTTATATTTATATACAAATCTGTGAAAAGTATAACTAATTCAATACTTAAAGTAGATTTGCTCCTTTTAACAAAATACATCGGTTTCAACCTTTAAAAAAATCTGAATAAGATTAGGAGAAAAACATAGTAAAAGTCACATAATGGATTTACAACAAATGCAAAATTACAAATGCTTAAGAAATAAAGTTAATAAAATACTTCTGAGTATTGTGAGTTGGAACACCTGGACAAAAGAACACATAATAGTCACCCAATCATAACAGTTAAATTTAATCATCCCGATCGTATAATTAAATTATGAGTTTCTAAATTCACACATTTATAAAAAAAATAGCATTTATGTACTTTTTCAAATAGATATATATAAGCAAAGTAAGCTAAATTAGACACTTTATACATACACTTGTAATTTTTTGATTATATACATATACACCAGAAAATGTATTGATCTCAGTCAAGTTTGTAAACATATACAAGATCTGACTGAAAGTAATGAAATTGACTGCATAAAATTCATTGAGATATGCTTACATTCAGTAAAATTCTTCGAAATTACATTATTGAACATAACTATATCCTTGCCACCGGTTCTGCCATACGTCGTACTTTGCCTGGAAGCCTTTCAAAGGATCTTTACAGCCTTCGTCACAGCGACTTGCATATTATATAACTGCTAAAAAGTGTATCCTTTTGAGCTAAGTTCGAGCAAGGGAAACAAGTAGTAGTATGATTAAGCACCCAGGTGTTGGCGATCTGCGGGCGGAAATCATGTCTATGTTTTGCATCCACTTAAGCACTTCTACGTAATACAACACTGATCGTTTGCCAAGTAAAAACCATAAAAGACAATTTATTTTCGACGCTTTTTCCTCATTCTCCGAACATTTTGTGCTACACTCTTGTGATTTCGGTAGAGTATCCTTCCCGTAGGCATTCTGTATTTGCATCTCGCTGTTGGATTTTTAAAGTTTAACCCAAAATCGACAGTCCTGTATTTTGACCGTTACGCGACGCTCAAACAGCTATCCACTTCGCAAGCTATCCATGTTCTGTTAAACTCCACAGACAACTGACGAGAAATCGATCGTTTATCTAACATTTTCCACCAAGTATCACGCCATGAAACTTAGTCATCCGGTCCTTGTGAGTAGCCCAAGAAAATCAATATGATTACTGTCTGAACAGACTTTATATGTATAGAAATTATGATTTTTGTAACATGTAGACAATCCTTAATAAATATGTTATATATCATAAGTATTTACAAGCGAAATAAGCACAAGCAAAGCAGAGTTTTATATATACTCAATATGAATATACTATACAGTAGTTACTTTAATTTCTGTGGGTTTTTGAAATTTCGGGAAAGTCAGCAGAGATGTGTGAGGATTGCAAATAAAAATAATAACTAATCTCATTTGGAAATCACTGTAGCTATTCGATATATTTCGATTAGTTTTTGTTGGGGTTTTCACTTTGCCCAGGAACATCAAAAACAGAGATAAATTTAAAACAGTTCATTTAAAGTGTGACCTTTGGGGATGGCAGATACATGAGTGTATTACATATGCAGTGCCCCCTGCATATTGCATAACCCAGCAGCTACATATACGCAATTATCAATATTCCCCAACGAGCGTATTTGTAAGCACGAATGGGGAGTTAGTAACTTAAAATCTCTCAGACGACGAATAACTCGTTCAATGTTTATTCTTAAGCTTGCAATTCTTTTAGTTTCCTTACAATTTTCTTTAGTAAAAACGTTGTTAGCTGGAAGACTTGGAGGCCGTACAAGTTTACAATTTTTTTGAGCTAGTAAGGTTTCAATATGCTTGAAGGCTCTATCAGCCATTACGGTTGTCCCATCTCTCACATGGTTTAAGTACCCACTTTCTTCTAGAAGGATGGTATCTGATATTCTTCCACCATAACCTTTAGATACAAAATTGATTAACCCGTCCGGAGTTGCTGATATTAAATACTTTAAAGTATTACACTTCTTATATTCAGACCAAGTCAATGCTTGATGTACTGGGTCTGATGGTTTTTCTATCTCGATTTTGAAGCAATCTATTATACTTTCCACATTTATGTATCGAGCCAGAAAAGAATGTGGAAGTTGTCGTTTTATCATTTCTGATGGCGGCCATATGACTAATTGTTTGAAATTATGTGCAACAACTGGCAAGTATTTTCTAATAGAAAGTTTGCATATGAACGCGACACTCCAAAATCATCAGCCAATACTGCGAACGTATCATTTAATCGTATTTTTTTAAGAACAAGAAAGACAATATCTTTAGGAGATAATCTATGGGTAACATTTCCAATATCTTGGGCTAATAAATCCATAACATATAAGTCTTTTTGTGAAATCCCTAAATACTGCATTCGGTTTCTCGTGAAAAGGGTGCGAGCTCTATTCAAACTGATTTCTTTCATATTTTGGTCTTGTTCTTCTTCACTGTTTTCGTAGTCCATTGATAAGTTATCATCCTTTTCCCATTCAGAACACACATCATTCTCATGTAATTCACTAGAGCTGGAAGTGTAAACATCATCTACGTCTAAAACTGCGAACTTGACTGGAGACGAACTAGTATCTCTTAGCGGCTGCTTTGTCGGTGAACATTTCACACTGTTCACTGTACCCAATGTTGCAGGTGTTCACATTGTGCTTTTACTCAAATAACGAACAATTTACTCAAATGGCTTGCACAGCAATGTGACGAATATTCAGTTGGTTTATGGAAGCATCCTCTTTCTGTGTTTCTCGCGTTTCAAGAACATCTGCAAAATAGAAACAGATGAGTATTAGTAGGTCAATAATATCAGCAAATAAATAGCTACTGAGGACATGTGGAAACTAAGAACACATTTGGAAACTCAGAAATGAAACCAGAGAACTCTACTAGAAAGTATACAGAAGACTGTTTTATCCTTATGGTAGAATTTGCAGTCACCACCAGAGGCGTTAGTTTCGCGTCAGCATGGTGACGCACGCAGTACGGAGAAGCCAGACACTTGTGTACAAGCCGTGCAGAGGAGAGACGTGTGTGATCAGAGTGCCGCCGAAAATCGACTTTTTTGGGGAGGGCTACATCATAGCACTTTCTGATATAGGCTACAGCTATAGCGAATAAGAACACTACAAAAAGAAAGGTTTCACAGTGTCTGATAAGGGAATTAATGCAGCCATCCATCGCAATGCAAACCCAGAGCAAACCATTGGCATGCGTCGTCAAAAGGAGCAAAAGAAGCAACCGGCTCCACAACGCAGTCAAGACGTCATTGCCAAGATTTGCCAGTTTGTGACCCAGGAGAATCCACCCACCCAGCGTGACATAGCGAGGCGTGTTGGGCGGTCAACTGCAACTGTACACCGAATCATACGATAATTTGGGACTCAGAAGTGCACACAAGCGGCGGGCCCAGGTTCTGAAGCCAACGCACATCGCAGAACGGCGGGTGGCATGCAAAAGGCTGTATGAAGGTTACCTGGCAGGTGACAAATAGCGTTATTTCATCATCTACGATGAAGCATAGGTCTACTTGACAGGATCCCAGCAGATGCGTACAATTTACTACCGCCGCAGTGATGGAACCGATCATGCAAAGTGGGTTCGCTCCTGCAAGGAGAGTTTTCCAAAGGGATTTATGGTAGTGACTTGTTTCTGTGTAAAAGGAAAGCTTCCGATACACCGGGTGTCATCAAATGTCAAGGTGAATGCAGCGTATTATATCGAGCATGTACTGGAACCCATCTATCGCCAACATGCCCCGGCTTTGTATGGCAATGACACTGACAGAGTGTTCATCCACCAGGACAAGGCCAGCAGCCATACTGCCAAACGAACGGTGGCCTACATGACACGTATGGAACAGAAGACAGGTGTAAAGGCTATCCCATTTCGAGACATCCCCTTCAAGTCACCAGATGCATCCTATATGGACTTCTGTGCTTTCGGCCTCCTCAAACGGAACATCAATAAGCGTCGTCCGACCACACTTGGTGGCCTTTGGAAAGTGTGCAAGGAGGAGTGGGCGAAATTGGATCAGGGAGTGCTTAATAAAGGTCTCCTTCAGTGGAAACTACGTGGCGTGCAATCGTTCACCAACGGGGCTCTCACATCGAACATGATCGCTGGTGGAAACGGGCTTTTACGCCCTAGGGCATGGGTCTGTACTTCACTGCCATAAGGCTGAAACAGCCTTCTGTACATGTGAACCACATTACTAAATAAGAACGCTATTAAGTAAAGTGGGTTTGAATAAGCACCGTCTTGTTCCTATGAATATATTTTCAAAGTGAACTTAGAATACTTCTTTATCTTACTTAAGAATGAGCTGCTCAACAACACACTGTCTTGAAGTGGGTACCTCAGCCTGTTCCTGAACAAGTACGAAGTCTGTAACGTCATACACCTTGCTTCATCCATGTTGCATTACAGAGGAAAGCTGAAGTTGCCCACCAGACGTAAAGTCGGACATTTCAATGCAGCAATGATTTTCGAATCATCGAATTATAGTATTTTTTTTTTTTACTTATTTGCCTGTTTTGCATACAAATGAGAATATTCTCGAGTACGCATACAGTTGTCAAAATTACAAAATAATTACATATATTTTATTAAAAAACTTACAAATAGAGTAACACATACATAACTATGGCTTTTATAAGCTTACACATTCATAACATAATTAACAAAAAAACACTTATACATTGCCTTCAAAAAACTCATTTACCGAGTAGAAACACTTATCTACTAAAAACTCGTGAAGATCAGATTTAAACACAGAATATGTTTTGTTTTGCTTAAGAAAGTCAGGTAACTTATTGACAATTTTTGTACAGTTAATATATACGCTTTTTTGAAAAAAAAAAAAAAAAACAAGAAATTTTGGGGGATAACATGCAAATTATTAACGAACCTAGTATTGTATTTATGGACGCTATTGCTTTCAATAAATAAGTGTTGAATTGAATTTATTACCGTGTATGTGAGTATGGTAAATAAATACATCAAAGTGGTAAATAAATACGCGAAATTAATTAATATTCATAGCTTCTTACCTTGATCGTTATCATTGGTGGTTAATTCTACTTCACTAGATAAAGCTTCTTCAACAAGTCTAATTCTTTGCCTCTTTAATGACACTCCTCTAGGTTTTAGAGAAAAGAGTGGTGTCCTGGGCTGGCAATCGAATATATGAGGCACAACATCACTTCTCATTTTAATGATCACATGTTTCATTAACTTATATCGTACGTAATTTTCCATATCTTCTTCCAACTGAAACAAAAAAATCGAAAACTTTCAATGTACAATTTTATTGAAAAACGTGTAAATATAAGTTTTATACCAATATCCCATTTTCTACCCCGATCGGGAACAGCAAACTGAAAATCCATATAGCAAGCAGACGAATTTTGAAATATGGTGAGTATCAGTTTCCGATTTGCAAGAAACATAAGTTGGCAGAATAAGCTACAGAATCAATTCTTAGTATCTTTCATTCAGAGTTATTGACTTACATTAAAAGATTGGTGAAAATTAAATTTGATCTCTACGCATTATTATATTAATACTGTACAAAATCGTTACGGTTAATGAAGAGGTTGAGGCTGATTTAAATGTATCATTACACTAACTTAGATTTTTTTTTACATCCTACTCAAAATGACACATTTCAGGTTTAATAATGTTTGGAAACTGGACCGATAGTCCACAAAATATTATGATCTTTTTCTTATATATATATATATATATATATATATATATATATATGTATATATATATATATGACGTCTGAATCTTTGTTAAGAATATAAAAAAGTTATTCTCCATTGAGAGTAAATAAAACGTTAGGTGATAAAATATAAAAAGGAAATTCTTTATTACATAGATAGGTAGTTCTAATAGTACCTCACTAAATATTTATTAATCTGCAATATAAATATTTTGTGTTGGTTACTTTTGAACTATTTAGCTACACTAAACTCATACCGAATCTTAACCGGATTAACTATATAATTATGAATATCACACTTATTTTCTTCGGAGCGAGAGACTTGGTTCAATTTCCCGGTGGAAGCTCTTTTATTTTGGATTCTACGTTAAGCTGTGAAGCCACGTCTCATTCAGCCTTGCTCCTGGAAGGAACGTTAACTTACTTCAAACCAAACCAAAATAAGTACACATTTCCAATTTGAAAGCGTGTAGCTTCTAACTTTCTTACTTAGAAATGTCATCGATATATCAACTTTGTGGTGGGCAGTTTAAAATGAAGTTGTATAAATCCTTAATAAATGTGAAAATTTTACTTTATTGTGTTACATACTATACTATACATAGTCCTAACAGGCACGTATCCAGGGGGGTCTACGGGGGCGAGCCCCCCTCAATTTTTGGTGGCCCTCTAAAAGTTTTACAGTAGGCTTGCAAAAGAAATATAATATGGTGATGAACTATCATATGGTTGGATCGGGCCCCCCCTAAGTTTTGGGGCTGGCTACGGGCCTGAGTCCTATTAATGATTAAAGAAAAGTGAGGTAAACTTTCTTAATATTACTAATTACCCAATAAACTACTGTACACGATTTTCTTCTTGAAATTGCATAAATTTAAAAGCCTCAGTTTTGAAAGTAAGTGACTTCTAACTCAACGGCAATATATTTCTGCACAGTATACAGAAGCTGTATTTTATGGTTACAAGTGAAGCGTTGTTAGTATGAAACCATTATAAGTGGTATTAAAATTTGTAAGATTGCCAAAAGCCACATGTTTTCACTACCCTCTCTTATGCGTATACCCACCGTCGTCAAAGCGCCTGCTCTCTTTGGATGCGGATCCACTAGCTTCGCCCAGCTTGACTCCGTTAGATGGCGTTCGTGCTTTTTAGTGGTCACCTAGTACAGGTTGGTTTGTGTTTTTACACTAGTCTTTATGTGCCCCTAACCTAACGTAACGTAATCTAATTCAACCAAATATAATCAAATGCATTACATTTTGGTACTTCTTTTCGATTTTCAAATTGGTTCGGCGATATAGCACTAATGCCTGGCAACCCGTAAGGGGGAGTTCTCGTAAAGAGAAACTGCACCCATGAATGCAACTCGTAGCCTAGAATTAAATCTAAGGCACTGCAAGTAAATTCTATGGTGAAATAATTGTAGCACGTCATTAGCAGCCATAATATTAATCTGTTCAACTATTTGGTCATGCGCTAGGATATAACGTCCAGAAAGCTATAGGAAATAATTCGAAAAGCAAGACACAGACCAGAACGCTGGAGGGAATCGTTTAAAGCAAGAACATTTATTTATTTATTTTTAATTTGACAGGCTACCCTTAATCCTAAGCTATCACAGATTATTTAAGTTTATTTCTGCCGCCTGTACAATGATCCTTATAAATACGTTGTAAGTTGCCATATACTCAATTTCCTTGTAAATGTTCGAAATTGTGGTGCATTTGAAATTAATCTACTACTACGAAATTATATTTTAATAATTGAATAAATATTATAACTATACTTACATTGAAATGATCTTCACAAACAAAACACAAGGTCTTTTTTCCGATGCTGTTTACATCACGTCGAACAGCTTTTATCCATGCTTGCCTTCGCTTTTCATCCTTTGGAACGGCGATGAACAGTTTTTCCAGTGTTCTTATGGAGGTATTCGTACACAATGGTACTATACACCACTTATAGGATGTTTTTGATGTTTCCATGTTCTCTTCTCGTTTTCACTGCGATGCACAGTGGTCCAGAGACCCTCAAAACCTGGCCAAAATTACATGACGCAAATCTCGGAACTAGTAGTAGTGCTGGATAGGCATTGACCTTGGGCAGTCATATTGACATGGGTGTTTCAAATAATAGCGTCCCACAGTCTGTGACTGGCGCCCAATGTCAGAGGTTGCCTGTACACAAAACAGCAGTTGTGTATCAGCTAGATACAACAAAGTTGCCAGTGTTGTGTTATGTATGTCCTTCGTCGACTGAACAAGGGGTCGGGATATATTATATATGCAAGGCTTATACTTGCTGTTGGTGTGCGTAGAAGTGTGATGTGATTACAGTGTCCTGTTGGAATGAGCGTTGAAGGTAAGCGTAGCAAAGGAAACAAAGTATGCGTGTATTTTTGTGTTTCTAGACTTTTCTTTTGAGTGAAGCCAAGTGAAGCTCAGATGTTTCTCGTACATATGAGCCCAATATCCTCGGAGTTAGACAATACAAACAAACCTTGCTCCATTTTGCTCGGATGTGTAAAATCGAGGGATGTTTGCGGGAAGCTGATAGTAAACAAAAATGTACGAAGTGACTGAACAACAAGGGTAAACTGTCGTATATATGGAAATATGTTGTTCTAAAGCATTATGACATGAGAAGTGTAAATCCGAAACCAGAAACATACTAACAGGGTCAGTTTGTAGTTGAAGTAATGAAAATAAATGAAAGTACGGGGCGGCCAGACCCTCTGGAAGGCAAACGTTGATATTCATTCGTTCGCTATTGTCTCATAAACGAATAGAGATAATGAACAGTAAAGTACCATGACCATAGATAATGTTAGTCGGCACAAAGGAGATGGAAAAAGCACCTTCAGTATTGCCATCTGTAGATATTCAGTGTTGCTAGACTAAAGGTTCGCAAAGAAAGCTGGAGTAAGGTATTGAGTAGAGAAATGAAACCAACGGCATTTCATGTGTGTTCGACTGTGCAAATAATGCTCTCATTGTGTTTGTAATAAAATAGTTGTGACAAAAAACTATTCAAACTAACTAAAAGCATGTACAATTGAAACGATTGGAAATTGAAAACCTAATGACGAGAAATTGTGCATGAAGGAGTAAATAGAAGACTATATGTGATGTCAGCACATACATTGCCACACAAATCACAATGACAGACCTCAGCAATACAATAACAGTGTGTTGTGTGTATAACAGAGTTATGACTTACAGTATCAGTAATTATGATAATCGTAATGTGACGAACAGTATAGGTCATTAATGCTGAATGGACATTTTCTTTTCGTTTCAGACATGGCGTATCATATATCAAGACGAAAACTTGTCCATGTTTTACGAGCCACTGCAGGACGCAGGTCTGCAAAAAGAAAAGCACCTTGTCACGTTCCTGAGGGAGGAAACAGCAGCGTAACTAGCAGAAGAAGCGAAGCGAACTGTGAATGAGTTTTGCTACCAATTGTTTCAGAAGCTAGATCAGTGCACAAGAAATTATGAAAGATTAGAAGCGGAACATGGGGAGTGGTTGAACAATGCGTTAGTTTTCGTGTTTCGACCGGACAGTGCAGCTGAGCCAGAACCTTCTTCGTCAATAAAATGAAGGGAAAGGCCGCATACAGGCTTCGCGGCGATCAGCGAGCGCTCGAGGCGGAGAAAGACGGAGTCATTACGATCGTCGGCAGAAAGTGGTGAGTGTCTCGTATATGCGGCTGCTATGAAATACAGAGAGGAGGCTGAGTTGGAAAAGACCTAACTGCTGCATAAAATGAAAAAAATCACCAACCAGGGCTGCCAAAATGAGGAGGGCTTGGAAGCAGTCACAACAGACAACTGCAAAGCGTTATACTGCGAACGAAGCTCTGGCGTTGCTCCTTGAAGGAAATCTGATACGCCATCAGTACCAGCTGTTGTGAAACGGCGCAAGAACTTATCATGTGATATATATCCTGCATATAATCATGTGCTTGACGCAGAAAAAGCGTGCTACCCGGAACTGATCGACGTTACCGAGTCCCAGGCGGAGGTGTCCCTGCAATCGCTGCTAGACCACACAGCTGCACGAATTGTACAAACAAGGAGCCTGTGCTAGAAAGAATTCCAGCAAAATATAGTATGTCACTTCAGCTCATCACCAAATGGGGATGCGATGGTACTACTGGAGACGCTGAATATAAACAAGTTGCACAAGAGGAGGGCTTTACAGACACTGCCATTGTGTTCACGTCAATTGTACCAATTCAACTGTTCTATAAAAGGAAGGGATTACGAGTCGTAGTGTGGCAGAATCAGCGGCCATCATCCCCGAGATTCTGAAGGCCCATAAGGTTGCAGTTTAAGAAGGAAACAACTGAACTGATACGACAAGAATTTGAATGTATGCAGGGACAAATACGAGAACTGACGCCTAGTCAAATCACCATCGCAGGAAAGGTATTTGAGGTCACACACAGCCTGCATTTCACATGGTTGACGGCAAAGTCTGTAACGCGATTACGCACACAAAATCAGCACAGACCTGCTATGTGTGTGGCGCAACGGCAAAGGAGATGAACACATTGAAAACGGGCCCTAAGCCAGTAAAACCTGACAATCTTGGCTTCGGACTGTCTCCTCTTCATACATGGATCCGTTTTATGGAGTGGCTGCTTCATGTTGCATACCGCTTGAATCTTCGAAGATGGCAAATTCGTAAAGAACACAAACCGATCATAAAGAAGAAGCAAGCCGACATCCAAAAGGCCATGAAGGCCCAGCAAGGGCTGATCATCGATGAACCAAGGCAAGGCGGAAGCGGTACTTCAAATGACGGAAACACTGCTTCTTTCTTTCAACATCCCGATAAGGTTGCATTCATAACAGGTCTGAACCCGGATCTTATCGAGAAGTGTGCTGTGTTGCTTCACGCCTTATCTTGTGGGCTGGAGATAGATCCACGTAAATTTGATGCTTGGTCAAATGATATACTGGAACTGTACTTTCAACACTATTCGTGGTTCTACATGCCCGCTTCAGTGCATAAAGTTCTTATTCATGGATCCGCAATTATCAGTCATTGCATATTACCTATTGGGCAGATGTCCGAAGAGGCCCAGGAGGCCCGAAACAAGCATATCAAACAGTACAGGGAACATCATTCTCTTAAGTGCACACGAGGGGACACGTTGCGAGATGCATTTCTGTGACTCCTAATCACAAGTGATCCCAAAATCTCGACGCTTCGCGAACACATGGCACAGAAGCATAGGAAAAAGCAACTGTCTCCAGCTGTACTCATGCTTTTGACAGATATAGAGGCTCCGCATGCACAGTCTTCTGATGATCAGTCCGAAAAACTGTGTTAGACTATTAACTGCCTATCTGTCACGTTGGTTATTGTTCTGAACAAAATACTTGTTTTGTATGTACAATGCAACACGGACTGAGGAGTGTGCACATTTTCATAGAATGTGGTACATATTTCAGTTAGATAATATATATATTGCATTCTATTATACACATTTGGTGACTACATGTCTTATTTGTTTCCACAATCTGCCATATTGGATCCGCCATTTTGCACTTTTTCATTTGGATATCAGATTCGTATTCAGCGACTCCCAAAACCTTTATTTACCCAATTTCAGCTCCATGGCTTGATTTTTTCTTTTTTCTGTCCGCCATATTGGATCCGCCATTTTGAAGTTTTTATTTTGGGTATCAGAATCGTATTCAGGGACCTCACAAACCTTTATCTGTCAAGTTTCATGGACATGGAACCACATCTTCCTATTTTGGCCACATTTTCAGGGTTTCTGGACCACTGTGCGATGGCATAAACATTTAAATCCAATCAGCAATAAATACAATGACCAAACAAACTTTACGTTATTTTATATACCTTGCAAACAAACCACTCAGTGTAAACTATATAACCTTCTTCTTCTACTACCGACTACAAACGTCGTTGTTTTGAGCGCACGAGTTAGAGCCCAAACTTTAATCGCTATTTTGGGTTATTTACAAGCACGGAGAGACGTAAGGAAGTGCTTTCCGTGATCAGCAATTGTAATAGTATTTTTCAGTGTGATAAAAAAAATCAGTGGAAATGTCCATTGTAAGTAGAAAAAGAAATATATTTGTTTACAAGTCACTGTTATGCGGTGTAGCCTGTACCGTAAAACATTAATAATGAAAGTGAATGATTGTGAAATGATTTAATGGAATAAAAACGGAACATTTTGAGATAATCCGTGGATACAATATTGACCAGACAAGCTAACATGGTCTGGTAACAAGAGATCCCTTCCAATAGTCTACCACTGAGTCACTTTGTCTCCAGGGGCCGCGGTGGCTCAGTGGTAGAGCGTTCACCTCTGGTGCTTGGGGTCCCGGGTTCGATCCCAGCCTCCGCCAAGTGAACTTTGTGGTGGACAAACACCGTGTGCGTGGGTTTTCTCGGGGTTCTCCCGTTTCCTCCCACTTTCTTCATTCCACCATTTCATTCATTACTCATCATCACCGTCTCCTTTAGCCTAACCGGCATAACCGTGGGACGTAAAACTCAAAAATTTCATTTCATTTTGTCTCCATTCTTTGAGTTTTAATAATATAGTCATTTCGCAACCAAGTCAATTCATGGCCCGACTTATACAGTATTTTCACTTATACATGCTATTTACTGCATGAATCTGATCACTTTAATAAATTAAATAGTCAATAGTGTTGCCCACGATACATAAAATATTTTGTCTCGTCTCGAAAATGAGACGGATAACGTGAGGAGAAGTAGAGTTTAAAATTTGAGACGGTACGAAAATGTTCTGTAGTCTCGTCGGCTATAATAGTTCGTCCAATATTTAGGTCTCAAACAATGTTTTGTTGTTACACGATTCCTAATATAAAACCTATAAGTTCATGGAGTGATTATACGAACAATGTGAAGAGCATCAATAATCGTTTGAAGATATGCAAGTAACGATATAACATACTGTAATAATAAAGATATTTAAATGTGGTTGCATTTACTCTTTAAGGAGTTCACGCACTGCGGAAGCATTTTGATCAATTCTTCATTAAATTAGGAAACCTACAGAGCAAAAATTTTCTACACAAATTACAAAACAAGAAAACAAAATCGAGACCAGACGAGAAAAATTCTGAGAATCGAGACGAGAAGACGAGTAAATGTTATATCCTGTCTTGTGAGTAACACCAATTGACAAACATATTGTATATTCGTAAATATGTCATTTAATAATACATATCGCGTTATGAAAGGTATTTATATATATATCCTGATACTGATGGAACGACCATACATTGGCGATTTGCATTCCATCAAGCGACCTGGTCGATCAGGCGACACTATATGGTCGTCCAGTGGGAAACCGTGTTAGATTGTCTCCTCTCACCACCACTAGTGCGTAGAAATCAACCTTGAAAATTGACGTTGGTGGTCCCAACGGTGCTGAGATAACTTTTTCTATAACTGCAGTTCAGGGTTTCATCAGCAGGTGCGCGACAGTCGCGGGCGTATAGCTTGTCGAGCGTATAGTTCTATATACATCAAGGCGTGTTGGACCACTGGAAGTTCTCATTTCGCAGCTGGCAGCTGTGCTCATCATTGGCTCGTGCATGCACTTTGTTCTGTTCGCAGATAGAGAGATTTCTCACGGTTTCGAAAGCTAGAACAAACAACACGAATGAAGGAATTAAACAATGATTAAACAATAACTGAAAAAACTGACAGAATATTTTATATAGTAATATACAAGACGATAAGAAAAAGTATCAATGTTTTTAGCTTGTACTACTATGAGCAAAATAAATGACGCGTCTCTTTATTTTGAAGATTTTTTTTGAAAATATCTCCGTTTTCTTTATATGTTCTAAATTTCGGAAGGTTTACCCAACAGGACAGGTTAATAACAAACCCGTTTTTAATATTTGTATTAGATATTAGCTTAAAATAAATAAATTAGAAGCAAAAAACATTATGTTACCGATTTTTTGGTGCTCATTAATTGTGTTAATCAAGAGAAGAAAGACAATCTATGCAGTGTGAAATTCAAAATTAATAAACAGACCTCGTATGGAAATTTTCCAAGAACTCTCTCTCTTCTCAAGCATATACATATATGTTTGAATGTGTGTGTGTGAGCAACCAACTTCGATCGAATCGCCCAGCAGTCCTTTTATGGTTAAAAAGAAAGAAGAATCGCTCCACAGAACATTCTAGCAAGATTTCTCATCGCTAAATTTAGCCATTGCATCAGTTGGTTGCGTTTCGAGTTAAAACCGGGATTTTCCCTTTGGAAAAGCAGCACAATAGATTGGCGAAGAAAGCAAGTCAGTCTATTGAAGAGACTCGGATAGGCAGGGGTGCCTTCGCACCTGTCGTGCGTCCCGCACGTAGAGTAGGCTTTTACACGGGCTCGTACCCAGCCCGTCGACCTGACTTTAAGTTTCCAGAGCTTTGTGCCCGTTGTTGTTCCTAAGAAGTTGAAGCGAAAGGAACCAAGTGTTGTTGTTGTGTAATTATAGAGCGACCCTTGAACCTAAACTCGTTTTGTGATTTTATGAGTTGTTGTAGCCGAAAAGATAAAGGGCTAGCAAGTTAGTTTTAAACGTTCTTCGATGCAGTCAATGAATCTTGGCAGGAGAACCTCCAAACGTTGATCCTATTGTGAGCAGCATGATTGTTGTATGCTTTCTTTCGTATGACACATGAACTATTGGATTGGATTTGAGAACCAGATTTATGTGGAGAGGATAGCCCAGAAGAGGAAATTGCGGCTGACTTAATCCCCACCTTCCTTGTGCAGTGCATAGTGAAACGCGAGTGTTATATAAATTATTCACTACTCTCAATACTCTCATTCCATGCCGCCAACGCAAACTGTAAGTAGAATTGAGAAAGAATCATTCTTACAAATTGAGAAAGCCACCTGATCAAAGTAAATGACCTTAAGAAAATAAAAAGTAAAGTAATCATTTTGAGCGCTCAGGTTGTTAAAATCTTCGGATAGAACTGCATTTAATTATTTCAGCGTTCATTTATTAAAATACGAAAATAGTAAACATTTGAATCACGTAGTTGCAAGCAGCCAACTGGGCGCAGAATCATGCGTAGATTGTTTTAACTCGTGAAAAGAAAAGAGCAAGAGGAAAGAAAATAATAGGTAGTGTTTGAAAACAGAAGCAAATTCAATTACCACAGTTGTTTCGTGTGAAATTAAAACATCTTGTTTGTTCGCGAACTTTTGTTCCGTCAACTTTTATTGTACGTATAAGTGAACATATCGAACAGCTGATCACAGATACACACACATACACACACACTCAAATCACATACGCACTCAAGAGAGTAATGAATGAATAATAATTTGTTTGTTTATGTTAACTGTTTATCGAAACACTTTGTAAAATGAAATTTTAAAACAAAATAACAATTTTGTGTAATTGAAATGATGAAATAGTTTCAGAAAGGTGTTTGTTTACATTTTGTCGGTGAACTCAAGTGTTTATTTTTGCATGTTTTATATTGTGAGTTGAATACTTGTAATTTAGTAAACATGGATTTTAGTATTTTAGAACAACTTCAAACATGGTCAAAGGACCAGTTAGCACAGATTAGACCAAACTTAGAAAACAATACTTAGTGGAACTTAATGTTAAACACTTAGAATATTCCAGAGTTTAGTTTCGAGTTCTTGTTAAAAAAAATCATGAGGCCGTTTAAAGTAACTATAGACGGAAATTTTTTCGACATATATTTAGATAAGAGTGAAGAAACCAATTATATCACTTGGCGTAGGGTTCGTCAATTAGAATGTTTTGATTCACCAGATAGAGATAAAAATTCGAACGTTCCGAAAGAAGTTACTTTCACCGTAAAAACTTGGCCATTTACATTTGACGTTACGGCAGAAGTGCGCACAGATGACAGACGACGAATTATAGTCATAGGTAGACGTACGATGCAAGAATTGCAATTTATTTTAGAACAGTATCAAAAAATAGGAGACTCGAGGTACGATGAATACTTGCATGAACAAATTGTAAGAGAACTCGAAAGTGAACCCGGTAAGCGTAGGAAACACAAAGCTAAGAATAAGAAATCAGCTGATACATCCGAAGTAGATTCAGGCAAGCAGCTGTTGTGCAGGTCAGCATCACCTACTCGTTACATAACTTTAAGCAAATTGAAAACCTGGAATAAACACGCGTTTCATGATTTTGAATATGTAGATTTTGAAAGATGTTTGGAATTAAAATTATCGTCGAAAGTTGAACCGCAGTATGCACGTATAGTTACAGTAGACAATTTATGTCAGGAAACATATGATATTTTACCCCCCGCTGAAACTCAGTTACCACCGTTCAGTGTCAAACAGCCGGATAGCTGTGAAAGCAAGCCAATCGAATTTGAATGTTTAGAAAGTAAAAATAATTTAGAGGAAAATCATGTAGAGCAGGCACAAGTTAAAGTCACCCTTGTAGAAAATGAATGTACAGAACGATGTCAGATTTCTACACCTGTAGTTATTGAACCACCACCATTACTTTTACATCAGTCTAGTGTTAGTGAGATCAAAGTAGACTTTCAAGAAGTAAACATACTTGACATCAATCAGGAACCGTTTGAAATAGCGACACCTTTGATTAGCTATGAAACGAAGGAAATTTGTGTCAATAATATCCGTTTTGAATGTGTTAGTAGCGAATTACCACCTTTAATAGTATATCAGGCTAGTGTCAGCGTAGTTCCAAGTGTAGCATACGAAGTGCAAGGCGCATTAGAAATCGAAAAAACCTTTGAGTACGTACAAGCGCAGGTTACGGAAGAGAATTGTGAGTTACTTGATAATCATGTATTTGAAGAAATTTGTTTGTTTTCACCGGAAATAGTGGTTAGGAAAAACAATGTTAGTGAGACTATTGACTATGATTTTGGTAAACAACTTTGCGCAGTGGCGGATGAATTGTTTTGTAAGTTCGAACAAGAACTCAATGTGTCGTGTAAAATGCTTGAAGGAAAGTTGATGGTAAATACATGTAGAGCAAACCCAGAGGATGTTAGCGTTCAGAGAAAAGAAATAGGCAATACAAAGACAGTAATTAAACACGGCTTGATGCGAGTATCCGTAGACAGGTTTTAAATGTAGTTGCAATGCCGGCAAGGGATGCCGATGCTTCACACGTAATGAACGGTAGCGCTGTGGTAGCGCGTACCCGTCCTCTCGGAGAAGCCAGGGAAGGCTTGAGAGTTGAGTTATTATTTCTGTGCGAGATTAAGAATTTAATGCTGTTACATTTGTATCGCGAGCGAATTGTTCTGCGCGATCTTACAACTACATATTCGTCTGTAGTACCGTACATGTCGTTTAGTATGAGTTACGTCTTTATATTGCGATTCGACTCTGTCCGTATCGACTTTGAACATAGTGGTATAGGTCAACGACTTCAAGTGAAGAGTTTGAGATATAAGCCCGCAAAGAGAATTGTGTTTTACATAGTCAATAGCTCTTGTGTGATAAATTGGTCAAAACCATTACCCGTAACCAGACAACAATGCAGGCCGAAAAGTAAGCATACACTAGCGAAGAAATTAAAATGTAAGGATAAGGCACAAAGGAAAGACAAGGTAGTTCGAAATGGTCAGCCAATTTTCCACAGCATACTAGTTCGAAACAGAAGGATGTCACGGCGCATAGCTAGTAAGATCAAGGTTCATAGGCGTAAAAGTAGCTATAGACAAGTGGGTCATGAGTGTAGTAAGTTTGATTCTTTCGCGCATGCAAATTTTAAAATTAATGTCCCACCAGCGCGAATGTGTAGAAAGGAAAAACTCGATTGTGCAAGTAGTCGGAAGGCGAAACAGCTGATCGTTCTTGGTAACAATAATATTCGTCGGCCTAACTCCAGAATATACGCGCAATGCAAGCGAACAAACGCCAAACGTATGCTAGACAGTGAGTTAAGAATAAATGAAAAGCGCGCTAGTAAGTGTAATCCGAAACAAAGTAAATGCAACCGCAGACAAACTAGACATCAATCAAAGTTAAAATGTAGGCGAGGTTATTTTGGACCAAACGTGCAAATTCTGAAAACATCGACTCAGAGGAATTTTAAGAAACGCAAACGCGAAGAGCAATCTATGCAAGGCATCGTGATGCATCGTAAATTCAACCGTCGCAAACTAAGGCGTATCATCGCGTGGAAATTCAGTAAACACGTCGTAGAAAGGAGAAAAGCCTCGCAAATCAGAAAAAAACTAATTGGAAAAGTACTCGTAAGCGTATGAAATTGCAGGCTTACAAGTGTAATCGGCATCGGTGGAAAATGAAATCTGTAGCGTAACCGAAGCGCGAACTTTCCCCGAATTTGGACTGAATCCCGAAAGAGACGAGAAATTAAACACCGAATATGACTTTTAAGCTTTTATAGAGAATGAAAATAAAGATTATTATTCTTTTACTTTAATTATTCCCCACCGAATCTCGAAAGTTAGGAATTTGTTTTTCAGCTTCAAGTGTGTGCATACCGTCACCGACGCGCCCATCCAGAGGAACCACCAGTATCCATTTATAATCAGGTACGTTCATTGAAATGTCATGTTTTATTGTTTCTTTACAGTTTTGGGAGATAAAAGAGAAATGTAAGGAGCAGAGGAAGGACAGCATTGGAAATTTTTAAATAGGTAATCAATTTAGACCGCGATTTCGGACTTTGAAAATTTTAATAACACCCATCCACTTTTGGAAATTTTGATTATCCCGTTTCGGATACGGAACTTCTGTATCGAACTTCTGTTAGGATGTTTGTGTTTTGTATGTCTTATTTCTTTTCCGGTGCTTCCGGCCTTGGGAACTAAATGTCATTAATAAAATTCTACCACTCCATTTTCTTTCGAGTTTTTATTCATTTATCTTGTATGTTTATATAAACATTTAGCTGTCCCCATAGCATCATGCATTTAGAGAAATGTTAGGCAATTAGAGATACTTAAAATTCAATTAGAGAAATACTGTTGAATGTTACAATTAATTATGAAATTTGGATTTTTGAAAAAAAAAAAGAATGTTTCTCCTTCAGTCAATGAATCCTTTCATCTGACTTTGTCATTAAGTATGTGCAAGAGCATAATGAGTTTTGTAATATAAGATTGGTTAGGCGTCGAAATACTGAAAATTAAATAATATTTAGTATGGTTTTGTAAGTAATTGGAAATAATGTTGAATTTAATAAATTTGTTTATGAAACTATCCACATATGATGTTCGTTATGCAAAGTCAGTGGGTATTTGTCATGACATTAATGAAGTTTTGAACTTAATTGAATTTAATTAGAAAAACTGTTCTACAAGTTAAGAAGAGGCAAAAGGTTGAAAAATATAATTCAACCCTTAGAGGCGTCACTATTTTCTTTCCAAATTAAAGTGACGAAATCGGGGTAGCGTCCGATTGGGCCTCAGCTAGTGTGTGAATTTGGTTATTAGACACACACACTTCAAAATTTTATTTCGACTTTTGAGTGTTTAGGTATTTGATATTTGGTATATTTAAAAGTGAAATATTTTATTAAAAGTGAATAATATTTTGCATCGTAAAGAATTCAATGTTGAAGTATTCTTGATATTTGTTTAAGTTTGCATTAGAAACTTATTTCAGTTTAGTGAAACGATTTGGCAATCAGTTTTGTTCAATTTGAAATGCTTTGAAACGAAATGAAAAAAAAGGACGTATAGTGGCAGTAAGTAACTGAGATATGCAAGGCAAAAGGCCAGTGGCAGTTTAAGAACTATAATTGGGCAAGAATGGATTAGGTTAATAAGCAGCTCCATGTTGCGGGTTAATGCTGGTGTCAAAGGCTAATTGAAGAGCGACACCGATGTTGAATTTCAGGATGTTAGCAATGATATTCGCATAGAGGGCGATCATAGCGTATAGGGCCTATAGAGAGGCAGACGCTTATATTGAGGACCATGAATTATGTATATTGCGAAGTGTACACGATGCAAAGGGCAATGAAAGGCCGCATCTGTGTTTTTCGAGGTTGATTTTTCCCTCGTTGTCGTTGTTAAGTTCCCAGCCAAGGGTGCTGGAAGAGGCAAGAAGCCTATATTTTTGTGCGTTTATGCTATTAAATGACAATGGTCCATAAGGTTGATATGTATATCCCTTTTACGTCCGATGTTGGGAATGTGTAGGAAATATTTCTAGAAACGCCCATGCTTTGAGGTGAAGTTATCCCTCTTATGTTGTGTAAACTGTCTTTTTAAAGACAACCGCAATACGAATTATTTTAGCCCAGTTTTGTAAGTGCCCATAACCCAGTTAGTTGCCATTAAACGTCTATCACAAAATTGTTGTTAATAAGTTGTTATAGCCATGTTAAAAATAAATAAATAAATAAACTTAAGATATTAAGTTGGGATTTTAGGTAATGTTTTTCAGAATTAAATTTACGTTATGAGAATACATCAACTTTATTACGTAACAGCAGATGCTAAATTGTATTAATGTTTAATGAACAAGTTATAAAACATTATGGAAATTTGATAACTAAATTTATCATTAGCTTTGAATTCATTAACATTATTGGTTTGATTTTGGACAAAATTTGATAAACATTGTTTTAAATTTTTGAAATGAGCGTATCTTAGAAATTGAGGAAATGTGAATAATAAATGTTATAAGGTGAAATTAATTGAATAACGAATATGACATTCTGATTGTTAGTGATATGGTCAGACGTAATGATTTATTCTCGATTGTGAATTACTCCCGGATGTGACAATAATCCTGATGTTGATACGTGTATTTTTGCCAGCAGGTCGCACATTTATCGGCTAGCGCTCTTTAAAAGAATATTTTGTAAACCTACTAATTTTGTAGGTATGAGCGGGCCTAAAATAACTAATAGTTATTGAATGGTTAATGATATCGAGATGCAGGGCTGTAGTATCGAACTTCCCCTCCCCAGGGTATTCTTATTGTCCTTTTCATATGTTTATTTTCTTAAAACACCTTCTTTAGGTCTAGATACTGACAGTCCAATTGGGGTTGGAAAAATTTACCCGATTATGACATAGCTGTAATGAGCGAAGCATTCAGCTGGGAGGGACTAGGATTTAGTGCACGAGCGATTTATTCAAATCGTCGGGGAGTTCAACGACCCCGCACACTCCAGTTACGTAAGATTGTAAGTCTGTGCCTTTCGGTCTTCGGGACCAATTCACTAACCTATATTTTTGTTTAATTAACGACTTACGACCTGAGGTGTCAACCAATGACACTCAGGATGGCACTTCGAAAGGCTTAACCGCCGTTTAACTCATGCATATATTAAAATGTTTTAAAGTTTACTAGTTGGGTTATGAAATGCAAGTATATAGATTGATATTTTAATCATTTTGCATATTATGGTATAATACGTAAAAAATGTTAATATATAGGCAGAGTTTGTTTAGTTTTGAATTTTACTAGTTTTATGAATATATTTTGCATATCTAATGAGAAAGTATAACTAGAATTTGAAGTTTGTTTCTATATCGTATCATATTTACATAGTATATTTGTATAATTTTAATTATTATTCTGGAAAACAAATATTTAGAAATGAAGAAGTAATCTTAATGTGGAAAGCATATTAAAAAAAAAAAGTTTGCTCTTATAATTTTTCACAAGTTTATCTATTGCTCAACGACTCACAGCAAGGAGGGAATACCTAATTTAGCTTTGTTTTGTCTTAAATAATTCATACAGGTGGAAAAATTCAGTTTAATTCACTTTATTAGAGTTTTATTCATTCTAATATGAAAAAAGTGTTAGTTGGAGCTTTCGCTACAGGCTTCATTTGAATAACATGATTATAATTAACGAATTATTTTGTTGTTCAACCGATTATTCTTATGTTCGAAAGCTTGCAAGGAGAGAAAATACCGTTTCGAATCAGCACTTGTCAATAAACTCACACAACTATAACGAAAATTTAGGTTGAGTTTGAGCATTTTGAGAATTGAGAATTTAAAAAATAAATAAATAAATAAATAATGGAAAGAAATTGGTTTGTTGTACGATTTAATAGTAACTGATAGATTCCATCGCTTATAGTATGTTGAGGCAATCAAGTTTAAATTTGATAGTCACGTTGATATTGATAATGGTCAAAGAACGAACAAAATGATTGTGTGCAAAGTATTTTGAGCTGTTTACGTTTGAGTTCAACCGAATGGCAATTGAGCATTACAAATGAATTAGGGCTATATTTAAGATGCCAAAGGCTGTATAGAGCGGCATTCTTATATGAATTTATTGTTACTACGTACGTGTATTTTAACGTGATGTCAAAGGCCATTAAGAGGGCGACTCACGTCTAGAGATGGATACTCCCTATTATTTCCCGAATACCTAGCCTGTTCCTAGACGAGTAGGGAATGTCGTTTTTAAGTGTTTAATGTTTTTAGACGTGGATTGTATATCCCTCTTATTATGTGATATGCGTTTGTGATGAATGCCCGTAAAATGGAGTTGTAGTTTGCCTTTGCCAATAAGATGCTTGTTGAAAATGAGAGTAGAAAATGATTGTATCAGCCAAAAGTTATATGTTCGCCAATGTTATACAAGATCCGTGCACTAGTGTTGATGCCCACATACTTATTGCAATAAATAAATAAGTAAAATAAAAGTTTACGTTTGCTGTGACCAATGCTGATAATTAAAAAAAAAAAGTGAGTTGACATGTGATTTTAAGTTTATTTGAAACAAAACAATGAATCTTTTGTTTGTTGTTTGAGCAATATGATTATTGAAACTTGATAGTATATTCGATTTTGCATTCTTTTAGTACTTTTGATTTTTAGTAAATTGAGAATATAGTATTTTGAATAATTAGTATGTGATTTACTTCATGAGTATTTTACGAATTTTTGTTTTGAAAACTCTTTTGGATTATTAATATTTTGCATTTATGAATATATATTAGTTGATATAATCATTTTGATGTTATTTTAGAAAATTTGAGTATTAATTAAGTTTGTTGTAAAAGGTGCCTATATACACACACCACACTACACAATACCTATACTAGGAATTCCGATATTAACGTTCATTCCGTTGTTAGGCTACACTTCCGAAATCGGTATACACATTTTATTACTGTTTAGTAGTTAAGTATTTTCTATATTAATGTTTATTTGTACATTTATTTGGCTTAACGTATTTCAATATATTATGTGTTTAGTGAAAAACAATTGAAAAGTAAATTAAAGTATACTGAATTATAGTGAGAAACCGATATTTGAAAAAATAAATAAACAAATAAAAGAAACTATAAACTGGAAATATAAATAAATTAAAAATGAACAATTTACTAATAGTGGCATAAAGATGGCTTCATTTAAATAAAAGGTGGCTTAATTAGAACTTAAAAGTGGCTTAATATAAATAAAAGGTGGCTTCAAAGAACATAATAGGTGGCTTTAACAAAGGTGGCTTGTTGTCATACAGGGCGAATAACCACACAGTTACTTAGTGAAGTGCAATATATATAGTGCAGTCCCAATACGTCGAATTTTCATAGTGAGTCCCCAACGATCTTCGATTCATATACAGTGTGTTCCCCAGTATAGTGATTTTCTAGTAACACTTCAGTACATTAGTGAAATACGTTATATACAGTATAGTCCCGATATACCAAATCTTTATGGTGAATTCTCAGTGACAGTCGATATATATATAGGACGTTCAAAAACATAATGACCCTCAAGTGACATCCCAGTATAGACCATTAACCCTTCGACGGCCAGGATTCTCATCGCAAATTGTATCAATTTGCTGGGAGCCCTGCGGGCGCCATAGGTTCTTACGGATTTTTTGGTGCTCATTAATTGTGTTAATCAAGAGAAGAAAGACAATCTTTGCAGTGTGAAATTCAAAATTAATAAACAGACCTCGTATGGAAATTTTCCAAGAAATCTCTCTCTTCTCAAGCATATACATATATGTTTGAATGTGTGTGTGAGCAACCAACTTCGATCGAATCGCCCAGCAGTCCTTTTATGGTTAAAAAGAAAGAAGAATCGCTCCACAGAACATTCTAGCAAGATTTCTCATCGCTAAATTTAGCCATTGCATCAGTTGGTTGCGTTTCGAGTTAAAACCGGGATTTTCCCTTTGGAAAAGCAGCACAATAGATTGGCGAAGAAAGCAAGTCAGTCTATTGAAGAGACTCGGATAGGCAGTGGTGCCTTCGCACCTGTCGTGCGTCCCGCACGTAGAGTAGGCTTTTACACGGGCTCGTACCCAGCCCGTCGACCTGACTTTAAGTTTCCAGAGCTTTGTGCCCGTTGTTGTTCCTAAGAAGTTGAAGCGAAAGGAACCAAGTGTTGTTGTTGTGTAATTATAGAGCGACCCTTGAACCTAAACTCGTTTTGTGATTTTATGAGTTGTTGTAGCCGAAAAGATAAAGGGCTAGCAAGTTAGTTTTAAACGTTCTTCGATGCAGTCAATGAATCTTGGCAGGAGAACCTCCAAACGATGATCCTATTGTGAGCAGCATGATTGTTGTATGCTTTCTTTCGTATGACACATGAACTATTGGATTGGATTTGAGAACCAGATTTATGTGGAGAGGATAGCGCAGAAGAGGAAATTGCGGCTGACTTAATCCCCACCCTCCTTGTGCAGTGCATAGTAAAACGCGAGTGTTATATAAATTATTCACTACTCTCAATACTCTCATTCCATGCCGCCAACGCAAACTGTAAGTAGAATTGAGAAAGAATCATTCTTACAAATTGAGAAAGCCACCTGATCAAAGTAAATGAGCTTAAGAAAATAAAAAGTAAAGTAATCATTTTGAGCGCTCAGGTTGTTAAAATATATAATTTGCTTGTAGTTTACTTATTGTATATTTTTTGTTTAATTACAATACATAGTACTCGCAATTTTAATCTCACGTTTAATTCTTAGCCGTAATTGCTTATAGCTTTACAGGGCGTTGTAACAATTTATAGATTATTTACATTAATTTGTTTTCTTCATCTATCTTTACGGCAAGCACTCTTCTCTCCCCCGATATCATTCCAGCGGTCGGTGGAGACGAGGATTGCTTGTATGGTTTATGACAACCTTTTGTGGGCGCTGGAAGCCATGAAACCAAAGTTTGGAGCAAGTGAGACAAGAGAGAGATAATATAGTTTTATTTACGATAAACCCACAAAGGTTGGTCATAATTAAATCGACAGAAATCTCGAGAATTACCAACTCTACTAAAGTGGGAAATTTTGAAGAACGCGAGGGAATTCTGCAGTTCAACACGAAGAAGCGACATCTATGTCATTGAGAGAAACGTGGATTAGATCTACAAACGAAACGTTTAACGACACATTTCTAATATGTCTTATTACATGCATTATCAGCGAACTCCAAATATATGAATCTATTCTAAGTATTAACGTATAGATAGAGCAAATAGTGGAAATTACCTATGGAAAAAGACGAATTCTTAGCACAATCGTAATGAAAATTTCTCTTTACCGTAGAACAGGTTCAGTTCACGTTAGAAAACAATTAGCTCAGGCAGTTAAAGCAACTAGTCTGTATGCCGAAGGTAGTGCGTTCGAATCCCATGGAAGTGCCGTTGTCATTTTTATTTGTATGGTTATTTTATTTATTTTTTTATGTGGGAAAGATTCAAATTGTAACATATGTGTAAAACTCATGACTCAACCAAAAAAGAAAAAATATCGTTGTGGCACTTGCATTAGTGTTTCTAATTTTTGTTTGCAAACAGTTTCGTAGTTATTTCCCCTGTGCTCACTGCTCACTACATGCTCACTGGTGCATAACGAATGTTTTCCAGTAAATGTTAATTCTAATTTGGAGAATTTTATAAAGTTTCACAATGTTTCTCACTTGATAGTCTTCTATCTACTTTTTGGACACTGATAACAGATTTCCCTATATATTTTTAATTACGCAAAAGTTTTACAATGTATTTGTCTTAAATTGGAATTGTTTTGAATTTACCACATGAGGTAAGTAGCCCGAAGGAGGAGAACTGAAGTAACTGATATTCTACGTAAAAGCAACCTGTTGTAGAATGATTATGCTCCTTACCTTCAGTACATAATCTTTACGTTAGAGATTTATACAGAAAAAAGTCATGTTTTTCCTCTCCTATGACCACTCATCTTAAAGCTCTACATATAATGATTCGTGTCACATAATTTCCGCTCTCCAAAGACATTCATATTATTATTATTATTAATACTATTATTATTATTATTATTATTCCTGAATATGCCACCGTTACATAATGTAGTAACTTTAGACATCTTAGTTTAAAGTGCTTTCTTTAGTAGTAATTTGAGCAACCACGTAACAAAATTTAAGATCTATGAGGAGGCACGACGTTTTATTTCCCCGACAAAACGTTTTCAAGGTTTTTCCCGACAATTTTCTCGAACGACTGGCGATTTTGTTCAAATTTCGCAAATAAATATTTCATAAATAACCAAAAGTATATCTTAACTCGTTGTTCGAAACAATTCACAACAGGTAGGTTGCTCCTGACGTGTTCTTTTTGAACGACTTTCTCAAAAATGACTAATTTGATTTTTTCATATTTCATAAACAATTATTGCATTAATTGTTGCATTATATGTCTAATGAAAATATGCTCAAAGTGTGACTTAGTTTTGCAGTGTGGATTTTCTTCAATCGAAGTTTTTTATTCGATAATCTGACATTCGATGTATTTGAATAATACGATAATTTTATTCGTATTATACAAATACACACTAGTAGTAGGACATGGTTACTTCTGGTGCAATTTTGTTCCTTTTTTCGAACCAGATTTTTTACAAAGTTACACAGCGCAAAGTATCCCCATAACTACAATGTTAAAGTGAGATGGCATAGGCTTTTATGACATTTAAAATGATAAAAACTTACATCTAAAATCTTACGTTGGAATCCTACACAAAATGCATCTTAATCTCCAGTTTATAAGCTTTCATTTGACACTTGAATCATGAAAATCCGTTAATAATTAGCTTTAAAAACTTAGGAATACATACAACTCCGGAAAAGGTGATCTGTCACTGATTCATTTTGAACGATTCCAGTACTAACATTGGAACACCACAACACGAGATCATAAGAAATAGGTTAAATAAATATGTTTAAAAATTCAGAGTTTATTTCAGCAAAACTGCCGTCGCAGAAATCCTAGGAGCCATCTGAGAGGTTAGCGCTGATGTTGTTGTTGTTTCCCCCCAGATAGATCCTAGGATTTTTTGTTCAATTTCTATGTGCCTTTCTTCTTTCTTTCTTTCCTTCCTTCCTTTGAGGTCTGTAACCAAACATGTGGCTTTCCACCCAGCCTCAGTATAGCTACCTATCTGAATACGAGTCACAACATTCACCCACACAGCTCACAATCTTATTGTATACATCCCCTCCCATCCCTGGCGCCAGGTTCCCCTCCCTTCCCTTTTTGCTGTCCCAAATAACAGAGACGCCCAGCCTTATCCCACACATGAGTCAGAAGTGAGGACACTGTAGCCATCTGTGATGAAAGACAGCTGTATAGCTCAATTCACTTTACAGTTCCTTGAGAAATTACAAATTTATACCCCGGCAGTACATATAAATTTGCAATTGCATGGCGAGGATTCGAACCTACGTTATCAGTTTACGAACCACAAGCTTTATGGAACCGCGCACTAACCAATTGAGCTACTGTCTAGTGCTGTGGAATAAAGAGAAAATCGGTCCTTATATATGAACAAATACTTCTACAAGTAACGCCATCTATTAGCAAAGTGATAAACAACACGATATGCAGCACTATCTACTGAGTGAGTAACTTCTTAAAATGCCCACCTAGCTAACAAATATAGCTAAAACATCAATGTTCAAAAAAAGAAAAAAATGTCAGTGTTGCCAACCCACTTACCAAATAATATAGTGTTTACCCAAATATTTTTAATGGGGTAGTTTTACCCCCCCATAGTTATAATGTGCTAACTCTTCAAACAAAAAAGTTGGCAAATTTCAGAAAAAAAATTATGAGTTGGTATACACTGCAAAAAATAAAAATTCAGATATTTGAAAAATACAAAATACTAGCATAATCTTCACAAAATTCTAAGACTTTTTTAAAGAATAATACTTTTCCGAAAACCCAAAAATAAGGCGTCAAAAAATTTCCGAAAATTTTGAATTTGTTAAAATTTGCTGTAACTTCACCGAATATTAACCGATTTTCAAAATTCAAAAAACAATCGATAGAGCCTTAAAAGTGCTATTTTTTCATGGAAAACTGGTTGCCTACCTTTAAGAATATGATTCTAATTTCTAATAATTTCAATAATTATTGTTACTTTTGAAAAATAAAAAATACTACCATAATTACCACAAAAATCTAAGACTTTTTTAAAGAATAACATTTTCCCGAAAACTCAAAAATAAACCCGTAAAAAATCCCGAAATTTTGAACTTGTTATAATTTCATCAAATATTAACCGATTTTCAAAATTCAAACGACAATCAATAGGCAAATAAATTTAATATCTATCGAATGTTTTGTAGGTTGCATAACTCTAAGGATATACTTACAAAAACTCAAATAAATCCCTCATTTATGCATATATCTTTAAAATTCAAACGGTATTGTGTTCTGTATACCCAAAGGCCTTAGTTTTTTATAGTCTTGATACTATAAAAACACATATACACTTAAAATTACAAGTTCGGATATTGTTAATGAAATCATAAAAACACTTATACATTTAAAACATTCTTAAAATTTCAAGTTCGGATATTGATAATGGAATCTTCTGCTAACTTCGTTCTCTATGGGGAACAATGATTTCTTAAACTCAGTCCACTGATCATAATTCAAGCTGAATAGACAGCCGTTAATATCAAAAACCACTTGAACTTCGGTTTGCATATTTTTTACAATTACATTGAAACTATTAGTAAGTATAAATTTCTTTTGAGGATCCACTCTATCCACTCCATTTTTACTTCTGACGACATATTTTTATTCATTTTTTTATTTTTTGGATTCACAAAACCGATCATCATTTGAAATTTATATACAAAACTCAACAGTTGGATAATTATCTTTTAAACCAGTGTATTTGATTTTTATTCCATCTTTAACGATCTCATCAATCATTTTATCTGTTAAGTGTTTTGTAAATCTAGGTGGAAGAAAGACCTTAAACTCCTCACACTCAACTAAAATGCTCTTTCCAAACTTTGTTTTAATCTTTTCCATTTTCACAATCTTATATTCTGTATTTAATTCTAATTCTCTTAATCCAACAACTTGTTTTTGCTCAAGACTTCCAAGTTTATTTAAAAAAATCAATATGACTCGCCATCGTATTTATTATATAGAAAATTAATGAACACTCTTCAATTTTTATCTTCACCAAAAATATTTATTCATTTTTATCAATTTCGTTTATGGAAAAATTTCCATAAACATTACAAAAAATACATGTAACTATCTAAAACTCTTCTACTACTTTCTCATTCTTAGGATCATATGTGAAGTTCTTTTGTCCAATTAAAATCACATAGCTTATAGTATCAGCAGCCACAGCTTCTGCAAAGTCTACTACAATCTTTATGTTTGTTCTCTCATTTACTGATACATTCTTCCTCTTACTGCAATTAATCACACACATTGGTCTGTTTTCTATAAATTCTTTAGGATCATAGTATATTTCGGTATTGCCACATGTTGTTCTTTTAAATGCAGTATAATCTTCATACATCTTAAAATAATCCCTGTTAGCAATATCTAAGTTTCTTGATTCTTTTGGAAATACCTCATTCCTCCCATTCTTAAGATAGATATTCTTTACCTTACAATGATCAAACTTATTTGCATCTGCTGTTTGTTTACCACTTCTATCAGTTTGGAACATTACAACTACGAAATCGGGCATATCAAGTAGTCTAGAATTAAATTGAGTAGTAACATCAAACTCCAAGAAAAAACCTACAACAGTCTTTTGAACACATTGATAAGTATAGAATAAACATGATTTTAGGTTCTTTAAGAATATTCAACTTTAACTTGTTTTCATAATTAGATTCGTATTCAACAATAGGCATTCTTATCTCCATACTTTTTATTGTTATTTTTCCATCATGAGGAGCTGCTGCACCTGCTCCTGATCCAGTCCATTTGTACAAGACATCGTTATTGTTGTTAGCTTTTGTAAATGTTATTCTCAATCCACCTTTCCACATAACCTCTTTATAATCACTTAAAAAGCCTGGAATTAATCTTAATGGGTACAAAACACTAAAGTCCCTTCTTAGACCAAGTTTATCATCTGTTTCAAATCCTGCTTGTTTTAGATATTCAACTTCTGGTTTGGAAATCTTTAATCTTCCGATAGCTGTAGATGTTATTCCATGTAGTTCAATCTTATCTATAACAACTCCATGCTTTCTAACCTCAATTTGAGAAAAGAAGAATGGTAAGAAGTTATCTACAAGTTTTATAGTATCATTTGCACCAAATGTTCCTCCAACTGATGCGCCAACAACTTCAAAAGTCATATGACAATCTGTTTTGTGTGGATGTATAGAGCCATCGCCCACATCGAAATCAAACTCAATATCTTTGTTAGCTTCATTCAAATTATTAAATGTTCTTGTGTTAGCTTTAAAACTCTGTAACTCGTAACTCTCAACACTATCCATTTACTATAAAGAAAATCTTGAAACAACGCTTTTATGGAACGTGTACATAAAAGACTTATACATAATAACATACATAAAGAAATATACATAAAAACCTTATAATCTCCATCCTAACTTAACCTTAGCATTCATAGCAGTACCAACTCCAAAAGCAGCTAATCGTTCACCAATTGACGCATCACTACTAAATGCTCTTTTCCATTCTTTAGTTTCTAGTTATCTGCAATATGTCTTGACTCTGTTTCTTTTTTTGTCTCTGTAGTATATATCGTGTTCTTTACAGGCCTCATCTAATAGTTTAATACCTTTATCACCTCTTTCTAATCTTTCTTGTAGCTTCGTAAAAGGCCCACTAAATCTGAAGCCAGGTATATGTAACTCTGGTATTCCCTTCATGTTTAAAATCTTAATCATTAGTCCTTTCCCAAGCTTCTCATCATTCCAGAATCGTGGTGGTAATGTATTTAAGATCTTAATCAAATAACCTATACCTTTTGGATCATTAGGAATAAATTGTGAAAGCTTATTATTAATCATACTCACTATACCTACTTTCTCATTATAAAAGTTATTATTACCAGCCTTTTCTTCTCCATCTATAACTATTAACCGATCAATTAACTTTCTCACATCATCCATCCATATATATTCTTTAGGTATCTCAGTATATTGTTTAATTCCTTCACCAGTCCTTTTAGGTGTCGTGTTCTTTTTTGTTGGTGTTGGAGGTAAAGATGGTTTAATATAATTATCCCAAATAGGCTTGATAATATTAATGTACTTAGAACCTCTACTAGATGCTAATTTTTATCTCGATTATATTTTTGGAATACAGCATCTGATTCTATTATTATTTCCTTGTACTGTTCAAAATCGTCATCATCATAATCTTCAATGGTTTATTAGTATTCACCGTTAACAATTTCCATAAACCTTTTGTTCCTTTATAAGTTTTACCATTAACTATCAAATCATCACCGCTCACTTTAACTTCTGGATTTCCTATCTTATTTATTATTTTTCCATCTTCTTCTACAGTTCTTATTCCAAATACACTATCATTTCTTTTACTATAATATTTCGTTGCAATCTTACCAAATGATTGTGCTGTTGTTAAAGGTTCTACTCCTTCCACTTTGTCTTTGTTTTCTCATTTGCTTTATTTCTCCCGTTATAGGCGTATCACTACTACTTGGGGAACTATCATAAGTTATCTTTTTAGGTGTTTCTAGTAGACTAGGATCTATTGAAGCCGTCTTATGTACAACTGGAACAAGTTCAGTTATTAGATTTTTATTTTATTCTGCTACTTCTTTGATCTCACTTCAAAAGTTTTGAATAGCATCAATTACAGGTTGTTCTTGTGTCTTAAATTTATCATATATACCTGCTCTTTCTTTCTTCCAAGATTTGAAGCCCTTAATCAAGAACTCCTTTAACTTAATATTCTTATTAATTTCTTTCTCATCCATTTATTAAAGAGAAAACAAACAAACGTCAATAAACGAGAAAAAACGTCAATAAACGTGAAAAAACGTCAAAAAACATAAACGTTAAAACGAGAAAAAACGTCAGTAAAGGTGAAAAACGTTAATAAACGTGAAGAAGCGTCAAATGTTTATAAAGTGTTTTGGTTCAAAGGTAAGGACGTTGCTAAAATTTTAGAGTATGGGAAGACAGCAAATACCATTCAAAACAACGTCAAAGAAAAATATCAAAAAGAATTCAAGAATCTGGGGTCCACCAGCGCTGGATCCCTTTCAAAATATAACCTCAACATCAATAAACGTCAAAGAACATCAATAAACGTCAAAAAACATTAATAAACGTTCAAAAAACATCAAAAAACATCAAACGTTTATAAAGTGTTGTATTTTGTGCCTATACTTACCATTGTTTACCTTCCTTGTCATATCGATTACTATAAAACCATAATCATCTTGCCAATTTTTTAAGCATATCTCTTTAAACTTATCATAAGGCATATCTCCTCCAACAAACTCATTATACACATGTTTAAGATTAGTATCATCTTGTCTAAATACACATAAAAGGTTAACGTTATCTCTTATAAGCTGTTTAGGTACTTTTGAATATGTTTGTGCAAGACAGAAACAGTCTAACTGTCTATGTCTACCTCTCGTAAAGTAATTTCTAACAGTATCTTGGTTCTCCAAAATGTAATCGTCAAACACAACAACAGAGTATTTTTCACATTCATCAATAGGTACAATACAATCATTACTGCTTAAGAACGTTGCTATTTGCTTCTTAAACTTTAGTTTTGCTTTTTCAAATCGTTCTTTTAACTGCTCATACTTTGGCCGATTCATGCTTTTAGAATATATGTAGAAGTAATTGTTGTTTAACCTACATGGCTGTAATAAGAAGTTAAATAACAAAAAAGTTTTACCACACCCAGATGGACCCACTATAAGACATCGAATATCATCAGGTATAAGCTCTCCATTTTTCTTAACTGCTGTTTCTTTTATCATCTCTTTTACACCCCAATTAATAGCGTTCTTACTCATTTATTATAAAGAAAATCATCACCTTTTATGATCTTATATCTTTAAGTTGTTCCCTGATCTTAAGCAACGTATCTTTTATATATTCGTTATCCATTTCGCCATTTAATGTTATTATAATCTCTAACTGTTCTTTAAATGAGTTAATACAAGTGACAATGGTTTTATATTTATCTTTTCTTTTGCTTATGTTTAACTTAGAAGACAAACCTGTTATTATAGCACTTCCAGTTGCAAGAGATGTTGTTAATATTGAATAAATTGTTACAGATATAAAAATATTAATAAATCCAGTTGTTGCAGAAAGTATAACTGATAACGTGATCAAAGTGTAGTATGCATATCTAATAATTCGTAGTTTTCTCTTTTTCTTCTTTAAACTGTATTCTAATTTTTGAATGATATTTTCTAGTAACTTGATTACTTTCTCTCTTAGAATATCTCTAGGTAAATCAAACTCATTCATTGATTATATAATAAATGGCTAAGGTATTTAAGTTAACGAGTGATACTTCTGTTTTAAAGAAGAAACTCCATTACGAATTAGACAATAGTAACAACTATTTAAGTATAGGACTAGTTGGGTTTTACAGTACATATCTAACTCCAAACATAACAACAGGAAAAAACAGTTTCTCGTATGGTAATAAACAAGTCTTTATATCAGAAGGGCAATACAATTTGAAATCACTTAATGAGTATTTGAAATCTCAATCAATCAACATAACATTATCAGAAGATCATTTAAGAAACAGAGTGAAAATAGAAACTGATGATAATGATATTACAATCGGAGGTATAGGTACTGTCCTTGGGTTTAATCCTTTTGAAGTTTTAGAAAAGAACAAAACACATATTGGAAGTAAGTTGCCAAAGTTTCATCCGTTCGAAACAATTAATGTTAACTGTAATATAGCAGATGGTATGTTTGTTAAAGATACAGAGTACACACATAGAGAAACAGGAATTATAGCATCATTTAAAACAGATGCCGAGTTTAAACATAGTATTATTTACGAACCTACTTATCCATTATTTTTCCCTATATCTAAAGACAAGGTTGATAATTTTGAGTTAAGGATAACAGATGAGAATGATTCCTTAATTGATTTTGGTGGAGCTACAACAACTGTATTTTTACAAACCAAGATTTTCTCTTAAATAAATAGGAAGATGTGTTCTATTAAAGGTTGTATGTTTAGTGTTCCTTACAGTGAACTAAGGGATTTATATATTGATCATGTATTAACAAAGAAACAACTTAACGATAAAGCCAAGAAAATTAAAGAATGTAAAGAAATGGATTTAACTTTAACTACTGCACAAATGAAAAAGATTAAGAAAGAGCATATGGGTTGTTTTATCTTTACAATTCCAGCCATTTTATCAGCTTTAGGAGCAGTTGGTTCATTAGCAGGTGGTGCAGCAGCGATTACTGAAACTGTACTTGATGCTAAGAAAAATAAACAAGAACTCGAAGAACAAAAAAGACACAATATGGCTATGGAAGAAAACCAGGGAGCAGGTAAACCAAGAAGTCAAAAAACTAAAACCATTGACCAACTTCGATATAGAGAGGTTGGTTAAAGAATTACAGATAAAACGATTTAGAGGGTATTTATGAGTGATGAACTTCCACAAAAACCCAATATAAATGAGTGTGGTGTAGTTAATCTTGATAAATCAGAAAACATTGGTACTCATTGGATATGTTATTGGAAAGATAACAACGAAAAGTACGTGTTCGATTCTTATGGTGGTGTTCCTCCTATACAACTAGTACAATATCTTTGCACCGAAAACTTATTTTACAATGATGAACGAATACAAGACTTTAATTCAGTTATATGTGGTCATCTTTGTGTTAAGGTTTTAAATCTTCTAAATCAAGGGTATTCTTTTAGTGACGTTATGTACATGATTAAAAATGATTAAGTTTAAGTGCTTTTATGGTTTATATCCATAAAATTTTTCTTTAAAATAAATATGGAAGCTACACACAATAGATTTTTAGATTATTTTGAGAAGCATCAGGATGAACTCGATGATCTAGTTAGATATAATTTTTATCAGTATTTTGAGTATGTTAGTGAGATAGACTTAAAAGATAGAAACAATGTATATGATGTTATTGATTTTTGGAGAATATTCATACCTAAATTTTTGTATACGGAGGAAGAGTTGAAAAAGTTACGTCCAATAATCACCTTAAAGAATTTGTTGTCAAATTATAGCTCTAGACCATTAAAATGCAGTAATTGTGGTAGTAAGTCATTAATAAAATGTATGGATAGGTGCATTTGTAATGATTGTTCTGTAGAGAGTGGTTAGGCTTACAGTACTAAAGAAGAAATGAAAGCCGGTTGTGCAAGAAAACCATGGTATGATACTACAAAAAGATTTAAGCTACAGTTATCTCGTTTACAAGCTTTACAGGATAGATATATTAGTAAAGATATGTTCAAGGTGTTAAATGATGAATTTAGAGATAAACCAAAAGATATAATATCAACAAAAGATGTTCTAGAAGTACTAAAGAAAAACAAATACACAAAATATTATGATGATGTTTATTTAATACACTATCACCTTACCGATCAAAAACCATTAAATTTACAACGTATGGAAGAAACACTTATAAACGACTTCGAAAACTTATACGAAACCTTTAAAGAATTGTATCCGAAAAGAGTATTGTTTATTAACTTAAAATGTGTATTTTACCATCTGTTGAAAAAGCATGATGTTCATGTTGATATTGATTTTAAACATTCGCCTAAACAAATAGAGATGTTAAAGAAATGTTTTGAAAAATTAGGATGGACATTTTCTGTATAATAAATGAGTATGGATATATTTGGTAATGTTAAAGATAGAAAAGATAGTGTTGATATTAGTAAAGAAAAATTAAAATTGTTGGAGAATTTAAATGATATTGTTAGCATAAGTCAACTTAGATCATTAGAAGCTCAATTAGAAAACGATAGAAAACAATTTGAAGATGCAGTACAAAACGCATACATAAAGAAAGAAGATTTTCAAAAGATGAAGATGGATACTACTAAATTGATTATGCAGAAAGAAACTATACCCTTATTATGGCGATTGAGAGCTAAAAATGTTAAGGAGCCAATCTTTAGAATGTTTAATCTCTCTAATGGTTATAAATTTCTTTATGATGGTAAAATAATGCATATGGAATTAAGTTTGGATAAATACTTTCTAGATATATATTTGGGTGATACTTTGATTAAAGAGATACCTTTTGACTTTAAGAAGAACGATATAATTACGATTAAACCAAATAAAAATTCTGCTATGGAAGAAGGGCAATTATTGTTTGTTGTAATATACATAGAAAGAGAGCTTTCGTAAAGACATTTGCTATACAATAAATATGGATATCTTTGGTAATGTTAAAATGATATCAGAGTTAGCTAATACAGTTGTGAGAAAAGATATTGTCATGTTAAAAGAAAAGCTTAACTTCATCAAACGGAGTTATGTTATAGAGCTTCCAGGTCGATTGATATCAGAAAATGTTGAAAATCCGTTCTTTTTAATACATAACCTATCTACCGCATACAAATTTCTTTATAAAGGTAGGATAATGCATATAGAATCATCTTATAATACGTATTTTATAGATGTATATTTAAATGGTTCTCTAATTGAAAGTTTTCCCCAACATTTTAATATAAATGATCAATTAGCAGTTAGACCATCTAAAGATTCTGATCTGAAACATGGTAAGTTATTATTGCTTATTATGCATGTAGAAAGAGAAGATGAAGATAGTGATGATGATGATGAGAATGTTGATAGCCTAATATTAAACAGCGATAGTTATTGATTTTCTATATAATAAACAGGATGTATTGTGTTAAGTGTAAGAAATCGACAGATACGAAGAAAGATACTATTAGAATAGAACAAACAAAGAATGGAAGATATCTAAAGAAGGGTATTTGCTCTGTGTATGGAATTAATAAAACTCAATTCGTTAAAAAGCAGGATTGACTAGAAGAAGGTAAAGGTGTTATAGAAGACATTATAGAAGAAATTCACAAACCATCTAGAAAAAACTTTGATAGACTAAGTGTGGTTATAAAAGGTATCGATGATCTTTGGCAAGCTGATCTTGTAGAAATGGATAGTGGAGTATTAAAAGGTGTTTCCAAATTAAATAAAGGTTATAAATATTTGTTAACGATTATAGATGTTTTTTTTTCAAAATATGCGTTTGCTGTTCCTGTTAAAGAGTGGTAAAAATGTTACAGAAGCATTTGAATCCATATTAAGAACAAGAAAACCTAGTAACTTACAAACTGATCAAGGTGAAGAGTTTTATAATAAAGAGTTTAGGAAGTTGATGGAGGAAAATAAGATTAATCATTACTCAACCTATAGTGGTAAGAAAGCTTCTGTTGTTGAAAGATTCAATAGAAAACTTAAACAGAACATGTGGAAGAAGTTCACGACACAAGGAAATTATAAATGGATAGATACATTACCAACACTAGTTAAAGAGTATAATCATCAAATTCATAGAACAATTGGTTTAAAGCCTGTAGAAGTTAATAAAAAGAATGAGCGAGCAATATTGGAGAAAGTGTATAAGAAAGAATATAAGCGTGTTAAACCCAAATACAAATTAGGCGATCATGTTCGTATAAGTAAATCGAAAGGGTTATTTGAGAAAGGATATACATATAATTGGTCAACAGAAGTATTTGTTATCAGTGAAGTTATTCCATCTAATCCACCTACATATAGAATTAAAGATTTAGAAGAAGAGGATGTACAAGGTAGATTTTACGAACCAGAACTATTAAAGACGAAACATAAAGATGAATACTTGGTGGAAAAGGTGTTAAGAAGGAAAGGTGATAAAGTATATGTTAAATGGCTAGGTTTTGATGATTCACATAATAGTTGGGTAGATAAAAGTAATGTTGTAGTGTAAATATAAATGTTGTCTTTTATGGTTATTATTCCATAAAAGGCTAGTATTTTATAATAACAAACTAAGTGGACCGGGCTACTTTGAAAATTCATCTTACACAGTAATGAAACGTTACTCTTCACCATGGATGTTTAACTGGAGCAGATATGCTTCGGTAAAAAATAATGATTTTGTATATAATAAATATGAGTACTATGGATAGTTCTCTTAGTTTAAACGATATTTGCTATGAACAGATTAAAGATAATTATTGGTATGGTATTTTTGGTGATTTTAAACTGATTATAGATAAGAGTACAGGATACTTCAATGCTACTAAACTATGTCAGGATGGCGGAAAAGAATTTAAACATTGGTTAGAAAATAAAGAATCGAAAGAACTCATAACATATATTTCCAGGGTCGGAATTCCGGCTGTAGAAATTATCAAAAAAGTAGCAGGAGGTAAAGGTGAAACATGGAACAAAATAAGAGGAACATATGAATGTAAAGAGTTAATTTTGGATATATCTCGATGGGTTTCTCCTGAGTTTTACCTTAAATGCAATCAAATCATTATCGACTATTACACAAAAGACTTTAAACAATAAAAGGATGAACAGGAACAACTAGAAGCAAGAGTGGAAGAGATAGAATAACAAATGAATCAGTTACGTATAAACAATGAGAAACAAGAAAAGGAAATAAATCGTCTTAAAACAATCGCAGCACCATATACAGATGATGTTTCAAAAGATAATTGTCGAATCATATATAAGAAGAACAAACCTAATGATCTTTTCCCTTATTATGCTATCAGATGCCAAAAGAGAAGTCTATATAAGCCTCTTAATGAAGCAGAAGAAAAATATCCGAATCATGTAATAATATATGAAAAGTTTAGAGATCCTAACAGTATTAAGCTATTCAATCTAATGCAGCAAGAACTAGATATTCGTAAAGGTAAGGGTAATGAGTTTTGGACACCCCTATCAGAAGAAGAATTGATTAAAGAAATTGATTGTTTATATGATCGGTTATTATCTGATAATTAAGGTTAATATCTGATAATTAAGGTTAATATTAGATAATTAAAATTACAACTTTTATGATATACTAGTCATATAAGATAATTAAGGTTACAACTTTTACGATATAATAGTCATAAAAGGTAATTAGTTAAACATTAAACAAACCATCTTCTGTAACATCGAATGCTAAATTCAATATACTACCTAAATAAGAATTATCACGGTATTTTCTTATTATAACTCTCCAATCCACAAAATGTCTAAATAAATACATAAACTCTCCAGAGTGGTCTTGAAAAATTGAAATGTTATCCCAATAAACGCGGTTCTTGAACTCTGCAATAAATCCTTCTGTTAAATTTTGAAACATTGAAATTGTTATCCAATCTACTTTGTCAGCGTAATCTCTTATAACGTTTTCTGATAATTGCTGAATCCTACATAAGCTCCACCAATCAACTCTATCTGCATGTTTTCGTATAAAGGCTTCAGAGAGTTTGCTTCCATAAGATATATCATCAAAATCAACTTTGTCTATAAACTCATTAATAAATTCTTCAGATAGGTTTTGATTTAACGATACTTCTTTCCAATCAACTCTATCTGCAAATTCTCTTATAAAGTCTTCTGATAAGTCTTGGCTTTCCGAAATATTCTCCCAATCAACTTTATCAGCTAATTCTCTTATAAACTCTTCCGATAACTTTTTCCATAAACATATTTCACTCAAATTAACTTTCTCCTTATATTTACGTATGAAGTCTTCTGTAATGTGATCATAGTTATATTCCTCCTCATAATCATCATAACCTATAGATAACCATTGTTCATTAGTCAGTGAATCTAATATCTCATCAGACAAATTCATAACGTTCGCATATAGAATGTTTTGTATGAGAAATGAGTTGTTTTCTTTAGTGGCTTTCTTGAACAAATGATCTAAGATACCTATGGATACGCTAAAATTTATTTTGTCTTCATCATTATAACCACCAATATCTAAATGTTTACATACACAACCAAATATAGGTTTGTAAGATAATATTTCCTTAGCACTAGTTATGTTCGTTTTTATTCTTAGATTTTTTAAATTTATTTTATTTTTGTTGGTTTTCTATGCAATAAATATGGAGAAAGAATTTGATTTATTACATGATAGACTTAAACTAATTCATCATGATCTTAAACTCTTAGCGGCACTACTAGAGAAGCAAATACTGTTAAAGGAAAAGGAATTATTAATAATGCAACAAAAAACATCTGATTTGAGAAGTGATGATGAATATAAATATGGTAGTGATGATTATGATGATGATGAGTAAGTTTACAAAAGTGATTTAATTTTAATATGTGTATATGTGACTTTGATGGGTTATTCTCATCAAAGTCTTGTTCTAATACAACGCGTAATATGTAGACAATGGCAGGCGTGTTCAATGTTAAGTGTTGTATTAGGATAAATGGAAGTAAAAATAGTACAAAAATGAATAGAAATAATCCGGCGAAGATAAAAATTGAGTAATAGTGAGATTTTCTATATAATAAAAGAGTTGAGTTGATTTTAGTTTAGCGTCCCGTTCAGCAGCGAGGCTATATGAGACGTGGACCTACTGATTAACGTGGAATCCGAACCACATGAGCTCCCGCCGGGAATCGAACCCGGGACTCCCGCGCCAAAGGCGCGTACGCTAACCGCTTAGCCACGGAGGAGCTCAATATATATAATAAAAGATGAGCAATTATAGTAGATATACCGTAATAGAGTTAAGACGACAATGTAAGGAGAAGGGAATCAGAAGATATTCCCGATTAAGAAAAGCAGAACTGATAGACTTTCTTAAACACTATGATGATGAACAGATTAGAAATATATTCCCATTTAAACAAGAAATAATTGAAGAACCAAAAATCAAAGTTGAATCAGTACCAATCGATGTAAAACGTCAGAAGATTGCATTAAAATCAAGATTAGAAACATGGAGATTTACAACAGATTACAAACCACAAGATCCACTTGAACAATATATTACTACAACATCTAAAGCTATATTAAACAGATTACAAATTAGCTTAAGTAAACATAGTTCATTGAAAGCTAATCTTTATATAAGTTGTACATATAAGAAAGGTAAAGAAACTCAAAACTTCAAATTAACACTGAAAACCAAGAAATATATCGATCAAGTAATTTGAAAGAAGAAATAACTAAGATGAAACAAAGGTTAAGAACAAGAATGGATGAGCTCCAAGCTAGAGGTTCTGGCTGGGCTCTTATTAACATTAACTTTTTACAACTAGCAATCGCAAAATATACACCATATAGGGGATCAACATACATAGAATTACCTAAACAAATTCAAAACAAAAAGGCAGAAATTAATGTAAAGAATGAAGATGAAAAATGTTTCTTATATTCAATCGCTTCTGCACTATACCCAGTTAATAAAGATCCACAACGACCTTCCAAGTACAAGCAAGCTGTTAAATACTTAGAAGAAAAATTAAAAAAATATTCATTTTCCTGTAAAACTATGTGATATTCCAAGAGCCGAAAAATTACTTAATATTTCTATAAATGTTTATGCATATGATAAAGACTATTCAATCTATATACTACATCACACACAAAACAAGCAAGAAAATCATGTCAATTTATTATATATAAAAGAACAAAATGAAGACCAAGTTAAAACACACTATTGTTGGATTAAGGATTTAAGCAGACTAGTATGCACACAATTAACTAAAAAGAGAGCTCGAAAATATTTATGTGACAGATGTTTGTTATACTTTTACTCCCAAAACGCTTTAAATAAACATGAGCAAGATCGTTCGTTAAATGAGCCAGTAAAAATAATAATGCCCGAAGAAGGTAAATGCGTTGAATTTAAAAACTATCAATACACAATGAAAATGCCATTTGTGATTTATGCTGATTTTTAATGTTTGTTACATAAAGTTATGGGTTTTGAAGAATGTTATCCGGATAACGAGCCATATACGAAAAAATATCAACAACATAAACCATCTGGATTTTGTTATTATGTAGTAAGAGCGATGGAAGTAAATCCAATCCTGTTTTGTATAGAGGTAAGAACGCTGCTAATAAATTTATAAGACTGTTAACAAAAGAAGCTAAACACATATCGAACATATACAAACAAAATAACGAATTACCATTAACAAAAAGTCAGAGAAAAGAGTTCAATGAATCTAAATGTTGTTATTACTGTAAACAGGAGTATACTAAAGAAAATCATAAAGTTAAGCATCACGATCATATAACAGGAAAATTTGTAGCACCTCTATGTAATAACTGCAATTTAAAAGTCAAATTACCAAAGTTTGTACCAGTGATCATACATAACTTGACAGGATATGACTCTCACTTGCTTAAAAAAGAACTTGAATGTAATAAAGAAGAAATAGATCTAATACCCAATAACGAGGAAAGATACATATCATTCAGTAAAAAGGTTGGAACTATTAAATTGAAATTTGTAGATTCGTTTAGATTTATGGCTTCTAGTTTAGACAAATTATCATCAAACTTGAAACCTGAGCAAATGATACATACACAACACTTTTATCCTAATCAAGAACAGTTTCAACTTGTAATAAGAAAAGGTGTTTACCCATATGATTATGTTAACAATTGGGATAGGTTTAGAGAAAGAAAACTACCACTAAAGGAAGCATTCTTCAACAAGCTTATGAACACACATATAAGAGATGAAGATTATGAACATGCAAAGAAAGTATGGGAAACATTTGACATTAAGAATCTCGGATAATTCCATGATTTATATTTGAAAACAGATGTATTATTGTTAGCAGATGTGTTTGAGAACTTTAGAGAAACATGTCTTAAAGCTTATGATCTTGATCCTGCTTGGTATATGACGGCACCAGGTTTACCTTGGGATGCAATGTTAAAGATGACAAATATAAAATTAGAATTGTTATGGGATTATGATATGGTATTAATGGTAGAGAAAGGTATAAGAGGTGGAATTAGTCAATGCTCAAAAAGGTATGTAAAAGCAAACAATAAGTACATGGAAGATTATGATAAGAATAAAGAAGATTCTTACTTAATGTATCTAGATGCCAATAACTTGTATGGGTGGGCAATGAGTCAATATTTACCGTATAAGGGATTTAGATGGTTAAATGAAGATGAGATAAGAGAAATAGATTTCACAAATATACCTGATGATTCTGATACTGGTTACATATTAGAAGTTGATCTTGAATATCCTAAAGAATTACATGACTATCACAAAGACTATCCATTAGCTCCTCAAAATATATGTCCGCCTGGTTCAAAACAATCGAAGCTATTAACAACCCTATATGACAAAGAAAAATATGTAATTCACTATCGAAACCTAAAACAGTGTCTTACACTTGGATTAAAACTTAACAAGATACATCGAGTAATAGAGTTCGAACAATCAGATTGGTTAAATTAATATATTGATTTAAACACACAAATGAGAACGAAAGCAACAAATGATTTTGAAAAAGACTTTTATAAGCTCATGAATAATTCAGTATTTGGGAAGACTATGGAAAATATTGGAAACAGAGTTAATATCAAACTTGTAAGTGATGAGAAAAAATACGAGAAACTTGTAGCAAAACCGAATTATAAGAGTACTACAGTTTTTTTACGGAAAATTTAGTAGCAGTTCACATGAACAAGATTAAAGTGCAATTTAACAAACCGATTTATGTTGGTATGTCAATTCTAGATTTGTCAAAATATTTAATGTACGATTTCCATTATAATGTGATGAAACCAAAATACCAAGACAAAATAGAAGTATGTTATACAGATACCGATAGTTATATATACCATATCCAAACAGAAGATGTGTACGAGGACATGAAAAATTATATTGATTACTTCGACACGAGTGATTACCCTAAAGATAACAAATATAAGATACCACAGGTCAATAAGAAAATACTTGGTAAGATGAAGGATGAGATTAAAGGTACAATCATAGAAGAGTTTGTGGGTTTAAGAAGTAAGATGTACAGTATAAAAGCACCACAAATAGATTTAGCAGATAAAGATTTTAAGGGAAGTTCGATAAAGAAAAGTGTTGTGAAAAAGCTAAAGGTGTTAAGAAGAGTGTTGTGTATAAAGAACTTGCATTTAATGAATCTAAGGACTGTTTGATTAGCCAAAGAGAATATTATAAAAAGATGAATTTGATTAGAAGTTATAAGCACGATTTGTACAGTATAGAAGTAAATAAGTTAGCTATAAGTTGTGTGGATGATAAGAGATGTGTTTTAAAGGATGGGATCAATACCCTACCATGGGGTCATAAAAAGATAGAAGAGTTGTAGATTTAGATGTAATTATATATAGTGTAGTTTTAGATGTAAGTTTTTATGGTTTTAAATGTCATAAAAGCATATTCAATCTCACTTTAACATTGTAGTTATGGGGATACTTTGCGCATAGTACAGCTTCATTAATTTTTATATGTAAAAGATCTGGTTAGCAAAAAGGGTCAAAATATCGCCAGAAGTAACCATGTCCTACTACTCACACTTCAGTAACAACTGCGGCCTAACACAGTTAAGAAATTCAATTGAAAAAGTTTAGTGTGGTGGCCCTGTAATTGAATATTTTTTGGTAAACTTCCTAGATTTTTGTGGTAAACTCAGGCTTTTCTTTTTCGAGCGACAAAAGAGAGAAGAAAATATGGTGATTGTGAAAATAGTATATCAAATTCAGATTTCAACAGATTTACATACTTCATAGCGTCTACATACCGAAAATGTGATTTTTCGATACCCGTCCTTCCGGTCCGTCCGTTCGGTACATTTTTTATGCACTCGCCTAGAGGCCATACCGTTCAACGTATCTACACCAAGTATTAAACTTAGGATTTCCACAGTATTCCTACAGGAGATTTCCAATTTTTTTCCTACCGCCTAAAATAAGTGTGGTTTACTAACAGCCGAAAATCGAAAAATGCTATTTTCTCCAAAATGGCTTTAACAATTGTTTATTTTTCATTAATTAATATTTAATTAACAACCCTATATTGCAGTATCAGATATTTCTCTTAGAAAAATTTACGAGGTGTAGTTTATTCTTGGAGTTGAATTTATTTCCTTAATTTTAAGGCAGAGCGCTACTTTTGAGAGAATAGATCTTGAAAAATAATTTTAAAACTTAGACTTTTGATTTCGAGACATTCCAGACAAGACGAGACATTTTAAAAGCTATCTCGTGTCCAAAACATTTGTCACGTCTTATTTTGGATGTCACAAAGCGCGTCTCGTCTCTTCCTCGAGACATGTCTTATCTCGTGTGCATTCGTTAACACTTGGAAAGGATTATCTTTCTACTCAAAGAATTGTTTTTATAATGGTTGCATATTTATGATAATTGCCGTCAACATAAATTACAGTCTTTCAGTTGAATTAATTGTTTATTATTATTATTGAAATTAAAATTAAATGAAATATCTAGTTGCACGATTATGCACCTACGGTAAGGAAGAATGATGATGAATGAAATGGTGAAATGAAGAAAGTGGGAGGAAAATGGAAAATCCCAAGAAAACCCATACCCATGCACACGGTATTTGTCCACCTCAAATTTCACTTGGCGCCAAGTGGAATCGAGCCGCGGACCCCATGCACCCCCAAAACTGTTTTTCCGTAAAAAGAAAATACGTATTCATTTATTTCATGTGTAATATCTACCTGCCAAATTTTATCAAAATCGGAGTGTTGCTTGGGAAGTGTTACATGTTAGTACTCAAAGAAAGTTATTGTTGTATATGATTTTTAGTCACGATGTGATATATATAAGGTGCTAAGAAATGATTTATAATGTACTCAAGAGCGTTTTCAAAATCAGAAAGAGTCAAAGTCTGAGTCTGAAATACGTTGATGGTGATGAGTTTGCTTACTTAATCATGCTTTTCTAACCAATGGGATTAATATTTCTGTGAGAATGAAGATACGGAAATGAAAGGAGTGAAGAGACACGAGAGGACATGCAAGTTGCTGTTTTCGCGGGAATGTTAAAAGTGTATGTAAACAGGAGAAATAATAACACTTTCGAACTTCAAGCAGTTGTAAAAAAGGAGTCAGCGAATTTTCTCTTTTTCAAACACTGATCGCTACCAGTGTATTTTTTTTCCTTCATAGGCAATGTGAAATGCTTCCAATTTGAAGGAATTTGTTGGAATCATTTCTCCATAAACTACTTATATCGCCAGGATATTTTCATTTGTGCATACGTATCTAGTTTTGTGGTTTTTCTATCAGCATACATACCAAACGTATACATATATATAATGTATATGTTTGTATGTGTGTTAGTGTATTTTTAATATGTTAATTAATAATAAGCAATCTTAAATTCAAAACTTCTATTCATTAAGGGATTACATAATTACTATTATTTCAAAATGTTGTAGCGAACTATATTTTGGATTTGAAATACAGCATTAAACATATTCTTTAACTCCATAGATCAATATTGAGAAATTCGCAAAGAAGGCTCCTTCTAAATTTCCATTACATTTCACCAAATATTTTTACCGTAAAATAATTGAAATTAAAATCCTATTTACCTACAGAATAAAATTACAAAAGTTTACAATTATTACTGGAAATTAATGCTATAATTCATGTCGAACATTTTAAAAGCACAAAGTTTCTAATGTAGTGAAATTTCATTTCTTATCGATAGTATGAAATATTACAAATAGTTGTACTGTAAGTTTCCTTAACTGTTCTCCAAGTGGATTTGAGTAGAACCAAAGGGAGTTTTGTCAAGTTTAACAGAAATTCCAAAATAAACCTCTTGAAAGCAGCTTTTATTTGTAAAAGAATACATAATGATCGTTTTTGGCTGTTGTAATGATCTTTCAAGCAGCTTAATAAAAGTTCAGTGTAGCATAAAAACAAAAGCTGCTTTTCTTATCTAAAAAAAGGAAGCTCTAAGGTGTCTGTACTGGGTGCCGAATTCTACTTCACCCCGGGCGCCGAAATCTCTAATTGACGGGATTTTTAAAAAGTTCGAACATGTAAAAAGTTCGAACTGAGTGCGTACAAAACGGAATACCGAGCTCGTTCATGGTGTATGACATGCTTTAACAATGAGAAAGGCAAATAACTTTAAAACGTCGGCACAATCAAGCCCTTAAAAGAGATATGAACTTCCTTTTCTGAACATTTGTAATCTCTAGGTTGAAATTGGTAAGGGTAATTTTAATATTTCATTGTTGGGCAAAGACAGGAAGATTGTGCTGATATATTTACTGGTACAGTCAACTGCTTTCGAGCTTCTTTAAAAGTACGAGTAATTTCATCTGTTTAGGTGCAACTCTTCCTCGATGTTAAATTACTTATTTTCCTCCTTAATTATTCCCTGTTTTTGGCTGGGGTTAAAATAATTTAAGTAAATGATGTAAGTTTGTTCTCAAAATAATTTAGTGCAAACATTAGTACATAATTATTGGTCAAGTAATTAAATTCTATTACTGACGGTTTTATTCAAAGTAACTTACAATCTTTCATACTGTGTGTAAATTGAAGAAACTTTTTCCAATAAGAAAGTAATTTATCAATACTTGTATTTTCACTTCCAGTAAATCTTTCCAGTAAACTTCTAGTGTGATAATGTTTGTGACATTTTACATGCTACAAGCTTTGCTTACTTAATATAAATTAATATCATCACTGAGCAAATCAGAATGATTTAATTTAGAAAGTTAAACTTTGACATGCAACTTGATAAGCTAGTCCTATTTTACCCCGACCGAAGAAGAAGAGAGTTGTTAAGCTGACAGCTCTTATGACTTACTTATACTTTTCTCGAGTAATCTTGATGAGTACGAAATTTTAATCATGTTGTCCTCATTACGCAAATTCAATGAAAATTCTTCCGATTACTGTATCTTGTTTTCTGGTTTGTTGAAATGATGTCTGAATCTCAATCAGGCTTCACACTTTTGAAGACTTGGACTATGATGATTTTTTCCAAGGAAATTCCCCAAAGGATATAATGTCTGCACCAAAGATGGAATAGGTCAGTGGGTCAAGATTTGAAATTTGGGAAATTTGTATATGGGAATATATGGGAAATTTGTAGTGGGTTGATTTGTAAAAATAATCAAAAACGATCTATATTAGTTGAGAAAAAATAAAAACAATTGTTAATTGAGACACAAAAAATACAGTCTCAATTAATTAGAAAGCAGTAATAATTATAAAGCAGTGCTATCATATATCCACTATTTTCTAATATAATAATTTTTGAATCAGCACAAGGCACTGAAGCTAAAAGGTTGCGAGAAAGCAAGCATCATTCCATCTGATCACTCTTCAGACATTTTCTCCTTTATATATTTTCCTTGGAACATCGTAAACATGATAGTCTAAACTAGTACCTGAACGCTTTGAAGGTTGCTTGAGATTCCGCCATCACTTTTTCAAGCTTGACGTATTATAAGAAAAGTAACAATGTACTGTAGTGCCTTTCTTTGCTAAAAAAAAACGCATGTTTAATTAGATGCGTAACCTCGGTCTCAATTAATGCGGATAATCAACACTATTGCATTTCCTGTCACTACTGGGAGTAAGATTTCTTTATAGATTAATTGGTATTTTAGGCTTCAAGACTTTTACTTGCCTCCTGATGTAACACTCGTCAATGAGCACTTAAGGTTGTAATGAAAAATGCGACTGAATTAAATTGTTCATTACGAAGCAACAGCTTGAAAAAGATTTGATTTAAAGAGGGTGAGTGTCAAGAAAAAAAAAAAGTAGATTTCGTTGCGGAGGATGATAGGTTAATATAAAAGTTCGTAGTAAAGCTATACGTATAAGGCTAAAAGTTTAAAGGGGATGACAATAGTTTCAAGAAGCAAAGATATATGAAGTTTGTTTACAGGGTGTCTAAAAAGTCTCGTATCATAGATGAGAGCACATTTGTTCATTGTGCTCTCTGTTGAATTCTATCCGTTTTGAAGCGGAATGGTAAAGAATAAAAATACGGCGGGGGGGGGGGAGCAATTTGGGCAAATTGCTTCCCTTATATATCCTTTTGTTTTCGGGCAAAGATGAGCCCGGTCGTGAATCTATACGCTGCAATACAACAGAGATTAACCGTACTCCCAGAAAGCGTAGTTCATCGAACTCAAAATAAGCCTCGGGCTCCTTGACGATCAATACAGTTTGCCTCAAATCTAGTGTTCAAGTAGTTTAGTATGAGCAAGACGTTGTGTGCTAGAGCACCAACTTGCATGAGCTATGCTTTCTTTATATGGTCTAATAACAAAGTGCAATATTCTTATCCATGTTCAAGAAATGACCGCACAATACTAGTTTGTATTCACGATCGTGGGGAAGGAAAAGTCACAGTTTAAATGGATGTAGCTTTCTTTGGGATATCGTGAATGGCTGAGCGTCTTGTTTTATCCTCCTGTCCTCCATTTTCAAATACCGTATTTACGCAATCCTAAAACGCACATTTTTAATTATTTTTCAGCCCCAAAATCAAGGTGTGTCTTACATTCGAGTTTGCAAGTTTAGGCCTACATTTTGCACTGTCAGAAAGACCCAATTTACAGCAGTAAACTATTGAGTTTCGCCGGAGATAGCTAATCTCGTTAGTCATGATTCTGTGAAAAATGTGTACTAGGAATACCCACATTTTCCGAAAAATGGGAAATTGTTTTATCGAGAAATTGGAAACTGAAAATGGAAGACGAAAAATTTTATTGTGTTTTCACCTGTTTATTTATCTTTTTCATTCTTAAAAGTCAATGCCGAGTAGTTCTTTTTTTCGTCTCACATTTGAGAGCGTTTTAGACTCGCGTAAATACGGTATCTAAAAATGTCCTTCAACCCGCTTTAATTGAAACCTACGCTTGAAACTGCTAAACTTTTATTCTTATGAACTTTTAGTTGAGATGTATATTCAACAATTTTTCCTATGGCCACGGACTTTCACCCCAACGAAACTATGTTGGGAACCTCGGAAACACTTAATATATACAGAAGTGAACATGATGTTTAAAATTGTAAAAATATTGTTCTCACACATTTTCAGCGCAAATTCAGTTTTACAGATTTTGTGTATATTACAGCAGTTTTGAAGTCTTCTGTAGATATATAAATGAAAGTCAACGCTTTACTTTTACATAACAGAAAATTACATTTGAAGAAAAAAAAACGCCATAAGGTTTACCTCAGTTGCATATTCACCAATTAAAGGAAACGTTTTATTTTAAAAGAACTGAACACTGTTTGAAACTGAAAGTAATGTTTTCAAACCTCAGATGTTATTTCACTTAACCCATTTCAGGAATTTTGAAGAAATTTTAAAGTAACATGTATACAGGGTGTATCAGATCACCCGTCCCAGGCTTTTTTTTTTTGGCTCGTAGTGCACGTATTCACTTCAAACAACAAATGGTGATGCTTTCATATTTGGTTCTTCAACTAAGCCAAACTAGCTTTAGTTATTCTTATTATGATAATGCCATTAAGCGATCAGCTAACTGCTTCACATGGCATTTGATACATAGATTTGGTGTCCCAAATACTTCTCTGCAACACAGACTGTCACAGCGAAAGCAAGGAATGAAATTACCTGTTGCGCGTAAGTTAGGAGTTGAGAAAATACTTTCCCAGGAATATATGTATGGAAAAGGGCTGAAATGCAATGTGAAACAGTTAGCTGATCGTTTAATATCATTATCACGGTAAGAATACCTGAAGCTAGTTTGACTTAGCTGAAGAACTAAATATCAATGACAGGTTCAACAAAGATAAACAGAGTGCTGTGAAAGGTTTTTATGCGAGCTTAAGAAGTGACTTCCCAATTTATGAGAAGTGACTTCGTAATTGGCGCAATATTTAGGGCATGTTAAACGCAAAAGCTCCTAATTCGGAATAAGGGACACCAGGCAGCTCTCCCGTTACCTCTCCACATTTTTATACATCCTTTGTGGGGCTTCATTTGTGCTAACTGTATATAAAAGTGAACTGGAAAATTGTAAGTGGCTACTAATCTGGAAAAGACAGATATAATCGATTCTTACCAAATGAGTAGGAACCGTGATCTTAATGGCTATAGAGCGTGAGATTGGTGTCCCGTTCTTTCGCTTACAAAATCTTGCAATCCTACGTCGGGCGAAATAGGTCGGAATATAACATTGATACTCTGCGTGAGTGCTACTGGTTAGTTTGTACTACCCTTCTTCATAGTCGTATTTCCGCACGAAAGAATGAGTGAGGGACTGTTGGTTGATGCTCCACCTGAGAGTATTGCTATAGCACAAAGTACTGATTGGATAACGAGTGATACTTTTTTTTAAACTTCGTTGCAACACTGTGAAATTCTGTCATCCTTCCCCTCACATCCCAGTTCTGCTAATTGTTGATGGACATGGCAGTCATAAAGAACAGAAAGTGATTAAATATGCGTGGGACAACAGGATTCACTGGTCAGTACTTCTCCACATATCACTCACAAGACTCAACTCACTGATAGGTGTTTTATGAAACCACTTCAAGACGCATAAAATGATGCTTGTTCACTGTGGATGCGCAAGAATGCTGGAGTAAAGACATCCGAATACTATGTAGCGCATCCTGTTTCAGAGGCATACCAAAAGGTATGTCACATGGACGTAGCTCTCAACCGATTTGCCTTCATCAGAATATATTGTCTGATCGGCACTTTGTGTGCAAAGGATTGGGAACGTCCATCCTCACCACAACGAAGTCTGCAGATCAGGCGCCATGTTCAGGATAAACTGTCTCCCGACATCCTTGATGCAGTCCTTGTGGTTCCCCAAATCTCAACAGGACGATTAGCTAGGGATGCTGCTATGAGCCACATAATGATTTGGAGGATTCTTCACAATAACGCGTTAAATCCCTATCATGTTCGTCTGCGCCAAAAACTCCAAGAATAATGATTTCCATAAACATCTGGAGTTTTGTCAATGGGTGAGCGCCAGGAACCCATGTTTCATCAGAACATTTTGGTGAGAATGTTCAGAACTTGCAGTTCATGTCATTTATTTTATTTATTATCTTCAGTTTGTTTGTTTGTACTATTCTTGAACAATTGTTAGTGCAATGCGTTCCGAAAAGTAATTTATTAAAATGTTTACATAAGTTTAGAAGAGTAAGAGAGTGGCAGTGATTTCGTATGTTTGATTTTTAGGGAGGCTGTTGGACTTTACATCCAAATTTGTTTCATACGTAGTTTAAAACCAAAGAGTGCTTTTCTCTGTTTTTCTGTTTTAAATTGGTTCAGATTCCGAAATTTAAACTAGTGCTGTCCTGTAATATTGTTTTCGTTTGTTGATAAGTAGACGAGATATGTCATAACGTTTGACACTGAATGCTGTAAAGAGTTTGCAACAACTATTTAATAGAACACGTGCTATCTCATGTTCTTTTGGAGTCATTACCAATTAAAACTGTTGTTCTCAGTTGCAAATTCAACAGCAAATAATACATAGATGCCAAACCGTAGAGTTTAACAAAAAATGTTCCTGTAAAAGTTGTTTCCTTTTCAATAATACTTCCAAATAAATCGAAATTGGTACCAGTTTCCATTGAAAATTTTGGAGTTGATCCCCCGCGGAAGTATTCTCGCTACGCCGCAAAATATGAAAGAATCACAGTTTGATTCTTCACATACGATTTGGTCATTCCTTTTTTTTTTTTTGTTTGTTTGTTTGAAGTGTCTACCTGCATTACGAAGTACGAACTGAGAAAAATGCGTGGGACGGGTCGTCTGATAGAAATTGAACAACAAATAACATCCATAGATGCCAAACCATAGAATTTAACGAAAAGTGTTTCGTGCAAAATTGTTTGTTTTTTAATAATAGGCCTACTTAAAAAGAAATCGAAACTGATACTACTTTTCATATAATTTTTTTGAAGTTGATCCCCCGTGGAAGTATTCCTTTTAAAATTTTTGAAGTCGATCCCCCGTGGAAGTATTCCCCCTACTCAACTGGATACGGAAGCACCACTATTTGGTTCTTCACATACGATTTGGTAGTTCATTTTTTGTTTGAAGTGTCTACGTGCACTACGAGACAAGAAAAATTGCCTGGGACAGGTGGTCTGATACTCCTTGTATATAGTAAAAAGCTGAAGGACCAGAATAAAGACCTCGTCGCTCCATCAGATCAATACATACATATCTGTTACCATAACTAGAGGTGCGTAAAACATCTATACACAGCTTCGCCGGAAGTCCGCTTGCTAATTGGACGCCTGAGCAAACGTTGGTACTTCTGCTTAAATGGGCGCAGAAATTGCCTGAAACTGTACGTAAAAAAGCATCTATACTGTTCTCCGAAGAGCTACTTGAGTGAATTGTCTCCAAAAAACGCCAGTTTGGGAACAGGAAGAAATACATCAATTTTGAAGAAAAAAGTTGACTACGGTGTCATCCTCAATGTCTAGAGACGACATATCCCTCCAAAAAAATTCTATACTCCAGCCGTTCTACCGGTTGCGAAGAGGTCTCCATATTGGTAGAGGGATTTATATATATATATATATATTAATGATATTATATATTTATATATATATATATATATATATATATATATATATATATATATATATATATATTAATGATAATGAAACCAAACACTATTCAAAGCTTTATTGCACCCACTAGAAAAAGTGAAGTATATTAAAATTTATTTGCATATATTGTTATTGTAGACTGCACCCATAATGCCCACTTACTTCGATTTTACAAAGTTTGAGGAATAAATTTCACTTTTTATTTTGTGTTCAATTTGAAGGTATTTTGTTATACTACCATTAAGAAACCCATATACATCATATTATGGAATCAATCATTATGGAACAATTTCATGTGTTACATGCAGCAGTGGTACCAATCTTTGAAAGTTTAATTTACAACTTTTTTCTTTTTCTTTTTTAATTGTTTTTTGTGAGTAATGGTGCATTCAGTTGAAAGGAACAACAAGATTTTCTCTCTCTCTGTCTGTGTGTTTCTAGTTTCCGGCGTAAGCGTGTGGATACTACCAGGTATACTTTCGTGTGTACATATGCTAGTGTGTGTGTGTGTGCGTGTGGCGGGGGTATATGAAGTATTAATTGAGATCGCGTAGTGGAACTTATCGATATTACTACGTACATACGTGCGACCGTTACTTCACACGATAACTTTGGACGAATGTGAATTTTTTAAATTCTGCTCTTTGCAATAAATAAGTAGAGTGGTTCCTCTCGAAGGAGTTCGTTAATGGAGGTGATTCGCCAACTGGAAGTGGTAGAAATGGGTAATTTCCGATTGTAGCGTTGATCACTATAGAGCGGAAATGGTAATAAATTTTAAGAAGCAGTTTTCGGCAATCGATAAAGGGTATCAAGGATAACTTTCAGCTTCATCCTTAACATATTGATAAAACCGGAAGAGATAGAAATTAACCTAACTATGACTTCTGGCTTCAAATTAATCTACATAGTGAGATAGGAAGAAGCTGTTTTAGGTATGAATATAGCATTGTGGGAATTAATATCGTCTCCCCTCTCAAACTTCTAATCAAATCGGAAGTAGCAAAACTCAACTACTTCCCATTTTAGTGTTGATTACAACAGATTAAAACGATACTAAATAGCGAGAAGAGGTTTTCTGAAATCCATTAAGTGTCCCAAGAATATGTTCTATCTCGTCTCTAATTTTTCAACTAAAACTTGAAGTGGTAGAAATCAATCGCTCCCGGTTATAACATTGAGCGTTATAGAGTAGATAGCGAGAAGGCTTTTTAGGTAACTCATTAAGTGCTCCAAGAGTATATTCCATCTTGGCAGTAATCCTTCTACTCAAATCGGAAGTGAAAGAAATATACTAGAACTTCTGGTTCCAAAACCAGTACAGAAAGTATAACATGATCCTCTTTAAGATTTTATTATTATTAGGATCACGTAGTGGAACTTGTAATATCGTAATGTCAGTGTACGTACATACATACGTCCGTTACTTCAAACGATAGCATTTAAAAGGATGCGAATTTTCTCTGTCTCTCTCTCTCTTTTTTCTTTCTTCAATAAGTAGATTTTCTCTAGAGAGTTCATTAATAGAAATGATTCGACAAACAAAATGGTAGAAATAGTTATTTCAGGTTTTAACGTTGACCAATATAAAACAAAAACGGTAATGGATACCGAAAAGCGGTTCTCGGCAATCGATTATACGTTTCAAGGGAATCTCTCATCTTATTCTTAACATTCTAGTAGAACTGGGAATGGTAGAAATGAGCCATTTCCGGTTTTAGCTAGGGATGGGCACGAGTCGAGCCGAGTCAAACGTAGTTTTCTCGAGTCGAGTTACTGTTTTTGAGATCGAGTTTCCAGTCGAATCGAGTTTGATACATGGCTCGCTCGTTTAGCTCGTTTTGAAGTCATGGCCTGATTAAACTGGAAAGCGAAAGCCATGAGAAATGAAAGCCGTAATGCGGAATACTTTTAGTGTTGCTCACGAGAGGGGACACTGTTTGCATCTCATCTCGTCTCGATAACGAGACAACAATAGATTATTTTTTAAAATAAAAGGACAGCCTCAAATGTCGTGAGCACAAATATATGTATATACTGTAATTTTTACCATCAAGGCTGAGACCTGCACGGTCGTATTTCTGAACCTAAGCAGAAACCTAACCCGATTAAGTGATGTCAACGGGCTAGTCTCGGTTCAACTGAGCGAACAACTCGAGCCGGCTCGTTCGGGATCAGCCACCGAATCGGTTTGGTTCGGCTCAGGTGAGTCATCGGATTTTGCCGTCGCGGTTAGGTGAGGTGTTGACTCGGCTCACTTCTCGGTTCGGCTCGATAGTAGATGAGCTGTTAGCCGGGCCACTCGATCCGTTCACAACCCTAAACCCGGGACGAGCACCGCGGTGATTCAGATAACTGCTAACTCCAGAACAAAAAAATAACAGCGTTGCCGGGGTATTCTAAGATGGATATAGGCTTATACATGATGTGTCTAATGTAACTCCTCTTTAATCAAATTGATGTCGGTATCAATTTATCTTCTGGTATACACCTTTATGCTATAGCCGTGTTGAAGCAGCTCTCACGTTATGAATAATCGTAATTAATTAATTAATACTTAAAATTTACAATATTTTCCAATATTTTATTATATATATATCGATTATGTATATATATCGAATTACCCCCCATCCATAATTATCAACATTAAATCTCCTTGTCTTTATATATGTGACTGGGTATAGCTGTGTTGAAATGGCTCCCATTATGAATGATTAGTGAAAGGGATAATTCAAAATTGATCAGTTTTCTGAATATAGGCTATATGGAGAAATTACTAATTTTTCAGTATTAACACATTGCTTTATTAGTCTGTTTTTCTGTTAGTATCAATCATTATAAAGAATTCTAGTGACAAAAGAAATCATACTTAATTCTAAATTATCTTCATTATATTCTTTCGTAATATTCCTATATTGTCTTTAGCTGTATAATTTTCCTATGGTATTTTTAAATTCCTCATATTTAGAATTTCTTGCGAGAAGAATAATCGTCATCTAGTTTCTACATATTATTATTATTATTATTATTATTATTATTATTATTATTACCAATATTTGCAAAAAGCCTATTGCGGATAATAAATTTGTTATTTGTATAATATGGGCAGCTCGTGGAAACATAATTGTATGCCACATTTTCTTACTTTCGAGTAAGTATGAAAAGAAATTTCATCATTCCTATGCAATTCGATACAATGACACATACCAAACAAGTTTCCTTTGTGGTTTAATACCAATCTACTCCACCTAATAACTTAATTTTACCAGAAGTGACAATTATCATTATGTTCGCTAACTCCTCTCATATCATGGTAAAAATGAAATGAAATTTTATGTCCCACGGTTATGCCGGTTAGGCTAAAGGAGAGGGTGGTGATGAGAGATATAGGAAACCGTAAAAGAAGGTGGGAGGAAACGGGAGAATCCCGAGAAAACTCACGAGCAGGGTTTTTTTCCACCACAAGGTCCACACGGCGCGAGCTGGGATCGAACCAAGGACCCCAAGCACGGAGGTGAACGCTCTACCAATGAGCTACCGCGCTCCCCGCATATCATGGTAAATAAAGTGCTGACTTCGCTTCTTCATATTTTGTATGGACAGAAATTCTCTTTTATCTTATTCATTGGAGGCAAACGTTCTTACAGATTTAGACTGCAGAATACGAGTTCTGCAACTGAACACGTGTGGTTTATTGTTCAACAGCACTGCAACTCTGCAAGTAAACAAGTTACCACCAAACGGAATCTGTAATCAGAGGTCCCTACAGAGGTTCAGACTTTTCTTTACTGAATAGTTTTACGCTCTTTCCTTTTTATTGTAGGTAATAAAAATAAGAGAAGAACAATATTACCTTTCTGCGGCAGTGTGTCATTTATTTGAGCAAAGATATGGTAGTCAAAATTTGCAGACACTCCTTAAAATAACAGGAAGAATCTCACAGCTATTTATAAAGGCAATCGGAAAAACAAGTTCATTTCTCTGCTTTCACGAAATATTTACATGTGTGACACTTTGCGTGCTGAAATTAATAATAATAATAATAATAATAATGAATATCTACAATGTATTATCATTATTCGTAGTTTATCTTATTTCTGACAACAGTGTTACATACATAATTTTGTCTTCTTCAATCACAAGCCACTGTTGTGCTTATCCGATTCATATCTCTACTCCATATCGTTCTGCCTATTTACTCAGTAAAGTACTACTAGACTAATATTCATTCACAACAATTCTTAGATCCAATTTGTTTTGTATATACCCACATTCATGTCCAGTTCCATCTAAAGAAGCTAGTGTAAAAACAATGTTGTTCCCGAGCGTTATAGTAGTGTATGATTGAATTCCGGATATATGAAGGCCCATAAATATGCAAATTACATATGGGCCGTTAAAATTAGTGCAATATGCATTGGGCCGCGGAGAACTTTGCATTTGAATCAATTTTACACGAATCCCGAGAGAACACTTCGCGAATGTAGCATAGATTGTGTCTTAAAGTTACTCATATACTGACCATGACAATAGTCTAGGAGACAAAGTTTGTGTCTTTCTCGTATCAAAAAAGTATCGTAGAAGTGGTGGTCTCTTAGGAAGTGTATATGTACCTGCAAACGTATGACTTCATGCCCACCATCAGCCATATTTTGCAGAATTAAGTGAACGAGAGATATATTTATTTATTTATTACTATGCTACCAGATACAATCTCAGAGGTCATTTTACACTGGAGCACTCAACAAATCAACAATAATAACAACATTGGGAAAGGAAGTGCAAGGATGGCGGCCAGGGTCTGTATTTTAAGGTACCATCTCAACATTGACCTGGTGTAACTGAGGAAAACCCTGGAAAACCTCAGTCAGGATACTGAACTCTGGATTCGAGCACGGGACCTTCCGATTGCGAAGCAAAACGCTGTAATAATAATAAATATGTGAGTTTTACGTCCCACTCTTATATCTGCTAGGCTAAAGGAGATGGGGTGATGAGAAATGAATGAAATGGTGGAATGAAGAAAGTGGGAGGAAACAGGCGAGCCCCGAGGAAACCCATGCACACGGTGTTCGACCACCACAAGGTTCACTTGGCGGGAGCAGAGATGGAACCCGGGACCCCATGCACCACAGGTGAACGCTCTACCAACGAGCCACGGCGGCTCTTATAATAATAATAATAATAATTTGTAGTAGTAGTAGTAGTGTCATTGATAATAATTGTATTGTGTGTATATGATACTTGAAGAGAGTACTTGAACTACACACACGATTCGGATCGACTTCGCTCGACTCGACTCGAAACTCGAACCAAATTCGAGTCGAGTCGGAGGAAATTTTTCGAGCCGAGTTCTCGAGTCGATTTCAAGGATGTCTGTTTCGAGTCGAGTCGAGTTTCAAAGAAAACTCGCTCGTGGCCATCCCTAGTTTTAGCATTCATTACTATAGAGCAAAAACGATAATAGATAACAAGAAGATGTTTTCAGCAATCAATTAAATTTTTCAACGATAACCTTCTTCACATTTAGCAAGCTAGTAAATTCTGAAAGTAACAGACTTGAGCCATTCCCGGTTTCAACGTTGATCACTATACAGCAAAAACGGTATTAGATAGTAAGAAGCAGTTTCCAGGGATCTATATAGCATATCAGGGACAACCTTCATCTTCACACTAACACTCTAGTAAAACCGAAAGTGGTAAAAAAATGAACCACTTCCGGTTTTAACGTTGATCACTTTAGAGCGAAAACGATAACAGATAGTAAGAAGCAGTTTTCAGCAATCGATAAAGCGTTCCAGCAGTAACTTTCATCTTCGTGCTTAACACTCTAGTAAAAAGGAAGTGTAGAAATCACCTATAACTTCCGGTTTCAATTTAATTTACATAGACCATAAACTATAAGATATAGGGATAAGCAGCTTTATGGAATCAATTTAACGTTGTGGGAACAGTTAAGTTATTATCTCTCTTAAACTCCAAACCGGAAGCAGCAAAACCCAGTGTTGATCGCAATAGATTAGAAAAGATAACAAATAAGGAGAAACGGTTTTCTATAATCATTTACTGTCCCAAGAAAATGTTCTATCTCGACTCTAAACTTTATACTAAAAGCAGAAGTGGCAGATATCAATCACTTCCGGTTATAAATTGAGTGTTATAGATTGGAGAGCTAGAAGGGATTTTATGTAATTCATTAAGTACCCCAAAAGTGTATTCCATCTCGACAGCAATCTCTGTATTAATACCAGAAGTGAAAGAAATATGATACAAATTGCGGTATCTGTATCAATTGAGAACATATTATGTCATCCTCTTTACGGTTTTTACTAGAGTTTATTTTTAAATTAAATATTAGCCGGATGTTTACTAAAGTTTGTGAAATACTAGCCAATTTCCTAAGGAATAAGTACTGGTATATTCTGTGGTCAAACTCGGCCAAGAACAGGGCGAACACGGGTTGCATTTCATACCTTATTTCTTGATAACTACTTAATTAGCCAGCAGCATTTTCTTTATAACTATTGGCCGAATCGGAACAAAATTCGGTGGTGGGCAGCCCTCAACCTAAGATCTCTACATTTGCTGGCCGAGCTTGGCCAAGTTTTGGGCTTGATTTGCGTGTGGTAATTTATTTATCGGTAATTTCTTGCCAGATCCAATCTAAAGGATTTGCCATTACAGAAAGCCGCTCGTCGTTATTACCGAATTTGCTCTATAGAGTTCAACGTAAAACCGGAAATGTTTTATTTCTACCACTTTCGGTTGGTAAGTTTGATTTTTTATATACATTTTTTCTTTTCTCGGGACGAATTCAAATTTTCCCCCGTTTTCCCAGATTTATTTCTCATTTTGTGTCACAGGCTTTCAAGTTTTCATTATTCTTTGCAATTCTCTTCTTTCTGTAGTTTTCTTCTTTTGCTATCGAATCCTTTTTTCCTGGATTTTCCTTCATCTTTTCTCCTCTATAACTTTCCTGTTTTCAAGCTCCCAGTAATGAATGACGCAAATATTGTTGTCTTTCACATACACGGTCGTAATTGAACTAATTCGAACAATAGTTTTGAACAAAACGATAATAACCATCAAGCTGATGGTAAATACACTTGTTTCACGACAATATTTGACAACTGCTCATTGCATTGCTTAAGAAGAATTCCGTCGACCGTTTTGTACGTACCCTTTTACAGCGCAAAATTAATTGAAATCTTTCAGTTTTACGTCCCACGCCTATGCCGAAGAAGATAAAGGAGACGTTGATGATGAGTAATGAATAAAAGGCTGGAATGAAGAAAGTTGGAGGAAACGGGAAACCCCGAGGAAACCCACGCACACGGTGTTTTTCCACAACGAAGTTCACTTGGCGGGGGCTGGGATCGATGCTGGGACCCCAAGCACCAGAGGTGAACGCTCTTCCACTGAACCACCGCGGCCCTACAGCGAAAAATAGCTATATATACTTAGTGGCTACAAAGTTTCTTCACTTGTATGTATTAACATGTGTCTTGCCAAAGATGAACTTCGACTAAATGCCTCTCCGCACTCTTCGCACAAATGAAGTTTTTCACCTGTATGTATTAACATGTGTTTTGGCAAGTATGAACGATCTCTAAATTTCTTACCACACTCTTGGCATGTATAAGGTTTTTCACCTGTATGTTTTAACATGTGCGTTGCCAAATATGAACTTCGACTAAATGCCTCTCCGCACTCTTCGCAGGAATGAGGTTTTTCACCTGTATGTATTAACATGTGTATTGCCAAAGATGAACGATGCCTAAATTTCTTACCGCACTCTTCGCACGAATGAGGTTTTTCGCCTTTATGTATTAACATGTGTATTGCCAAAGTTTTAGTTTCAGTAAATCCCTTCCCACACTCTTTGCACGAATAAGGTTTTTCACCTGTATGTATTAACATGTGTTTTGCCAAACGTGAACGATGCCTAAATTTCTTACCACACTCTTGGCATGTATAAGGTTTTTCACCTGTATGTATTAACATGTGTCTCGCCAAAGTTTTAGTTTCAAGAAAACCCTTCCCACACTCTTTGCAAGAATAAGGTTTTACACCTGTATGTATTAACATGTGTCTTGCCAAAGCTGAACGATCCCTAAATTTCTTACCACACTCTTGGCATGTATAAGGTTTTTCACCTGTATGTTTTAACATGTGCGTTGCCAAATATGAACTTCGACTAAATGCCTCTCCGCACTCTTCGCAGGAATGAGGTTTTTCACCTGTATGTATTAACATGTGTATTGGCAAATATGAACGATACCTAAATTTCTTACCGCACTCTTCGCACGAATGAGGTTTTTCACCTTTATGTATTAACATGTGCGTTGCTAAAGTTGAACTTCGACTAAATGCCTTCCCGCATTCTTCGCACGAAAGAGGGTTTCCACCTGTATGTGTTATTATTGCCGAATGTTCTCTCATGTATCCTTTGTAAAATTCGTTCGAAGTATGCGATTTCTCAGCTGAATGGAGAATTATATCTTTTCGTATATTAAACGCATTCGGCTTTCTGGAGACAGAAAGTCTATGGAATCTGTAACGAATTCAATAAACAAGCAAATGGAGATAAATAATAAGAAACAACAAAAAATACCTAGCGCTTGCATGTAAAATACAGGAACAATAGGAAAATACTAGTTTTTTATTATACTTATTATTAGATCTTAATTTTCACGTTATTAGGCAACCATGAGTTATATTTCGTGATAAACTGAAGTATGATACTATTCTGGTGTTACATGAAAAGCTGTAGAAATATGGAACCGAGTACAATCGGGAAGTTTTTATATTTCTATTCTGCAAAGAGAATATCCTTCCTTCTTTATCTCAAATCGTTTCTACATTTTTATGTATAATATCAGAAAGATACTATAGAAAGAGGACTCATTAGTATAAGGGATAATTGAAGTACGAAGTCACTGAAGTTATTTATGTATTATATCATCAATTATTAGGCTAGAAAATTAAGTAATTGCGAGAACTTGTTGTAATTACAAGCAGAAAGCCTTAATATAATGACAAAGAAAGGCTATATTTATTTTTAAAATTTTGCACAGAGTAGGTCATTTTTAACATGCTCGGAATGCATTTAAATATAAAAATTCTTGACCTTCAACGTCAAAGGGAATAACTGAAAAAATGGAGTTATCTAATCTCACGTTTTGGTTCATTTTGCAATGAACATTTAACGGTAAATAGACTTTTTTCTATGTCAGTAAGTTGCAGAGATATCTGAGTGTACTGAATTGGGTAAGTCAGAATCCGTTAATTATATTTTTGGTATAAATGGGTAACCCAAAATTATTCCCTTCTAGTCACAGGTAAAGGAAAAATAACCAGAAAGTGACCTTTGTCAAAAAAATGTCAAGCTTCTTTTCTTCATAACGCGCGCCTACAATATTGTAGCCGGCATTCCTTTGATTTAAAAAAAAAAAAAGTAGTTTTTCAATACTCTCACAGTAAACAATGTGATTTCTTTATCATTTTGTCGGATGTAAATTACACACATAAATATAAGATGCAAATAGTACCAGTATTTCAGGTTTTATTTTATTTTAGTTGGTACTCATTCGGGAAGAGCGTTCCCTTTCCATAAGCAGCCGTCAGCGGCTACCGAAGCTCATTAATTGCTCTTAAATCAAAATGGGAAAAACAATGCTAATTTAAATTTTAACTGAGCAAGCCTCGTATATAAAAGGATGTTCTGAGGACTGTTCTCTCACTTATTATTATTATTATTATTGTTACCACAATGGAAAGGAAAAGTAATATTGTCGAAGGTATTCATAGGACAGAAAGGATATACAGTATGTCAGATGTTTCTTAGGTTTACACATGAACGCAATAATATAACGTTTATGGATTTACAGATAAAATTATTTTATCACCGGTTGGGGTGATTTCTTAGAAAAAATTCCGAGAGCAAGAAACTCCAATTCGAACTACCTCGGTTTAAATCCCTTCCTGGTAATTATTACTTTTTCTATATGACAAGGCAATGTTTGTCTAATTGGTATTGTAAGTCTGTTATTCCTTTATTATTATTATTATTATTATTATTATTATTATTATTATTATTATTATTATTATTATCATTACCAGAGAAGGAAAAAAGTGACATAGGAAAAGAAAATATATATAGTATGTCAGATGTTTTGGCGTTTACACATGAACGCAATAATATTACGTTCATTGATTTACAGAGAGAGTTATCATTTTATCACAACAAGAAATGGAATATAAATATTTGTTAGCTGACAACACTAATACATTGTGTTTCGCCCTTCTTCTAGGTAGAAAAGTGAGCTGACATCTCAAATAGGATCATTCCCATGATTAGTGTTGTAAGTTCGATCACTGTTTGCAATTAATGCACAGGTAGGAACAATTTCTGGGAACTCATTTCTGGCCCATACTACAGCAGTAAGGACGTGTTTATCCCTGATGTATTCATCACTTCATGCCCAGAAACGTCACATTCCCAGACAGTACGAATCAAGGTTGATACGGATGACGTAATTTTGTGTTGTTGGCATTTCGCCTGTGAAGGAAGTCGTCTCAATTCTAAGACCGAAAGAAATTGAATACTTTTTTCATATAAATATACATCAGAATTATCAATATTGGAAATTATAAAAAAATAATGAATTTCCTCAGCGAGATTCTGGACCCGCGACCGTAACGGTCTGGTTTACTACTACTTTCCATATATACAGGGAGTTTCAATACAGCATCTTCATCGTTTGGGCGTTGAATCCTGATACCAAGGGAAGAGAAAAGGTATAGACCAAGCTGGGTGCACAAATGCTTCCCTTCGGAGTTAAAGGCTGCAGAAAACATGAAAAAATGCAATTTAAATCCTATACCGTAGTCGGGTCAAGATTGTACTTAGGAACTAGTATGTGCCCTATTCAAATATCCATGTTTCAGAATCCTGCGGTAGTACTGTTTCAGAATCCTGCGGTAGTACTGTTTCAGAATCCTGCGCAACAATTTTTATAGAGGTAGTTGGTGAATCCTTTAAATTTTATGCCCGTACCCAAACTCCCTCCATAGAAATTGTTTCGTGAGTACCTGAGGTTTATGAAACATGGATTTTTGGATAGGGCACATATTAGTTCCTAAGTAAAGTTTTGATCCGACTACACTAGATCTCATAGTTTTAGAGCTATAGACTTTAAAAGTTCACATTTTCATGGTTTCGGCAGCTTATAATTCCGAAAGAAAGTATTTGTGCACCCAGATTGGTATATACATTTTCTTTGCCCTCAGTGTCAGGATCCAACGCCCGAACAATGAAGCTGTTGTTTTGAAACACTCTTAATATATGGAAAGTAGTAGTAAGCTCTGTATATATGGAAAGTAATAGTTAGTGCAACTGGGTCAGCAAAATATTAGTGACGTCATAGGTCAATCAGCAATGCCCTTGCCGCAGGATCAATGACCAAGGTGTACCTAGGACTACCCACTCAAAATTTGGCAACCATACCTTGGTCCATCCCCTAAATTTTGCCAGCGGTACATAGAACTACTACCTTAGATTTTAAAAATTGCCTAATCTGAAAATTTGTTATGGTAGGATAGGAGCCAGGTATCTACGCTTATAAGTTTCAGGGGTCCATCTGTTACCCTTTCGTGGGTAGAAAATGCCAAATATTGAAATTTCGGAGGTGTTTGACTTAGTTTATTGCCTTTGATGATGTTTTATAGTCTTATATGGCTATATGGGCGTATACAAGGGTCCATTGTCTTTCATAAGACAGATACATTGGTGCAATCCTTTAGAATTTTGGGATCTTTCCATTGGCCCACCTCTTTAATTTCCATCTCGTTCCTTTTTACGTTTAAAAAATTGCCAAAAATTGAAATTTCGGAGGTGTTTGACTTAGTTTATTGCCTTTCATGATGTCTTATTGCCTTACATCGTTATATGGGCGTGTACAGGGGTTCATTCTCTTTCATAAGACGTATGTATATTGGTGAACTCCTTCAAAATTTTGGGAAGGGTACATTGATCCAGCCTTTACATTTCCATCTCGTTCCCTTTTACGGTTAAAAAGTTGCCAAAAAATAGTGAGACTACGTATTCAGTTAATGACACAATTTATTCCTTTTGATGATGTCTTATTACCTTATATGGTTATATGAGCGTGTACAGGGAACCATTTTCTTTCATCAGACACAGGTACATTAGTGCACCACTTTGAATATTTATGGCGGGGACATTGACCCATGTCTTATATTTTAGAAAATGTCCAATTTAAAAATACAGTATAATACTATAGTGCCTTACTAAATATCACTATAAATTTTGGTACTTTTTCTCGATCCCTTTCACGGGTAAAAATGCTATAAATGTAAATTTCTGAAGTTACTGATCCAATTTATTCCTTTTGATAAGGATTTAGCGCAGTACAAGGATATGTACAGGGGTTCATTTCCTTTCATTTACAAGTATACTTTGACGCTTCCTTTTTAAATGTTGTTGGGGTACAAAAGACCATTTCCTAAATTTGGGAATTAAAAAATGAAAAAATTCGGTGAAGGTTCTCTAGGACCCATTCTAAATTATGCTGTATGCCTTGTTCCCATTTGTGAATAAAAAATGAGTAAATATTTCAATTTCGAAGGATATTGACATATTTTATCTTCTTTGAAACGGCTTTGTTATCTTATATAATTATATGAATGGGTACAGGGTTTATTACTTTCCATAAGACATAGGTATATTTGTGCATCAATCTTAAATGTTGGAAGGGGTACATTCCTTCATCATTAAATTCTGGGAATTGTCAAACCAATAATTTGTTATTGTTCTTAGAATATGAATATGCATCATAGTAGAAAATTGGGTGGTTTAGTTTATCCCATTCTTAGGGTAACTAATTGTCAAATATTATTATGGTCACATGGTCATTTATATTTTTTGATGGGACTTTACTATCTTATATGGTTACATAGGGGCCCGCGACTTTCGTACATTGATACGTTCCTCTTAAACCTTTGGGAGGGGTACCTAGAATCACTCTGGTTAAATTTGAGAATTGTCAAATTGAAATTACTTAATATACATTTCTGAACATTTATTGGTTTTGATTATTCCCGAGTTTGGGTAAATAAATACCAAAATATAAACGTAAGCAATACGTGGTAACACGGGAAGGTGTTCGATTCATGTTATTAATTTGATGAGGTTTAACACGTTTAAGGGATATATGGTAGTATAGAGCGATTCATTTCCTTTTATAGGGCATGTACATTTTAATGCTACTTTTCAAATTTTGTTGCGGTATATAGGAACACTTCTTAAGTTTCGGAGTTACCAAATAATAAATTTCGGTAAACTTGCTAGATCATAGTTCGTTTTGCATATTTCCTTCTAAGGCAAACACATGCCACAGGTTATTGGCTTAACTGATGTTCTTAGATGAGACTTTCCTTCAACATAATTATATGCTTAAGTAAGTGGTTAACTCAAGACTTAACCATATTGATACATTTTGGAAGTTATGTAAGATTATTCATAAAATTTAGGAATTGTGGTAAACAAAATTCTAGTATGAGGCAGGAAGTTTGAATCATACTTAATGTTCAGCATTCGATTGATATGAAACAATACTTTGAACTTTAGTGAAAACTCGTAGTCTAAGATCATTGGTGGAAAGTTATCTTTGTTGAATTCTGATTGGCTGATTTTTACCTCGAGATTTTAAATTACAGACTTGAAACTTAATAGGTGATGCAATCTGATTGGCTGATCACTATCTTCCATGAAATCTGATTGGTTGATCACTTTAAAATGTTTGCTCCATTCATTTTATCGATTACTATTTAAATATTTATTTGAAAATCTTGGTTTCAAAAGTTTTAGTTATTTTTGGTGTATTTTACTTGAAAATTTCGTTTTGAACATTTTGCTTGAAGACCTTTCAAGATTTTCTTTGTAAATTCTTAGTTTCGAAATTTTTGCTTAAAAAATTCTATTTTGAAAAACTTTGTTTCAAAATTCTTATGTTCAAATTTTTATTTTTTAATTTGAAAATTTTGTACGAAAAATAGTTTCAAAATTTTTGTTTCAAAACTTTTCGTTTCAAACTTTTGTTTGAGAGTTTTCTGTTTGAGAATTTTTAGTTTCAAAATTTTAATTTGATAGTTTTTTATTTCAAAATTTTGTTTTGAATTTTTTCAGTACGAAAATTTTGTTTCGAACATTTTTTTTAAAATTTAAATTCCTTTAAGTTTGCAAATTATTATACTTACTGGTAAGGAGCCGTTTTGAAAAGGGCCGGAACTGTTTAGAACTAAAAGATCTGGCAACACTGCTTCATCATGATCCAATAGCACACGTGAGAACATGTTAATGCAACATCATCAGTTCTGCATCACATCCGTCTATATATAAATACGATCGACATAGTACTCATGATAACGTCATCATGGCTACTTGTCTATAGTTTCTACAGTGTCTACTTCTTTACAAACACATGTGATTTGATGAATTCATTTACCAAGATTACTGATTTACAGCAGGATATACCTTATAGAATGTAATAGCCAAATAATTCCTACAAAGTTTGGATTAAGAATCGTAGTGAAGCATGAAAATGATAAGAATATTATTTTACCAGCCAGATATTTACTCATGGAAGCATGAAAACAAGAACTATTGCGCTTCTTAAGAACTGAATCCGTAACTTTATCTTTCAAAGGATTCTTGGACCAGAGTCATCAATTTGAATTTAGTACACAGCGTAATCTTTCTGTTTAGTAGATCTGGTTTGGTCAGCAAATTACATGTCAACATGACGGCAGCAATGATAAAATCATCAACTCCAATTTATCACTCAATGGGATTTGTGAATTTAGTTTGGTATTCTTACGTCAGCAAATTCTATTTCAATGACGTGACAGCATGTAAGCAATAACACTGAAATAAATCGTCTCAACAATATCAAGCACCTTTATTTGGTATGGATGTATGAAGTTAACCAGTGCAGTGTAATAAAATTATCAACTTCATTGATTTGAATTCTTCATTTCAAGTGCAACCTAAAGGAAAAATATCACGCTTTATTATGTACTATTGCATCATGATAAACCATTGTTGCCAGCCCATTGTTCTGAACAGTTCAAGTTGTTTTAGAAAAGGTTCTTTACTAATGAGTGCAATAATTTGTTAACTGAAAAAATGTCAAACTAAAAACTTTGAAAAAAAAGTTTCCAAACAAAAATTCAAAAGAAAATTCTCAAATTAAATATTTTCAAAATAAAATTTTGAATCTATTTTTTTCAAAAAATAATTTCAAAAAGAAAATTTCGAAAATAAAAAAAATAAAATTTCAAAATTTTCAAAAAAAATGAAACGAAAATTTCGTAACTAAAAATTATCGAAACAAACTATTCAAATAAAAATATCGAAATTGAAAATTTGGAAAGAAAATTTTGAAACGAATGGTTTTCAAACTAATTTTTCAAACAAAAATTTCAAAAACATAATTTTCAACTCAAATACAACAAAAATAACTAAAACTTTTGAAATAAATTTTGAAATAAATATTTAAACAGCAATCGATAAAACCTTAAGCAAAACTGTGTGCACCAAAAATTTTAACGTGATCATCCAATCAGATTCCACCTAAAAATGTGATCAGGCAATCAGGTAGCATCAACAGTGATTTTGTCAGTGACTAACCAATCGGATTGCATCACTTTAGACAGTGAGTTGTAAGTAAAGTTCAAAGTGTTGTTTCACATCAGGTATCATATGTAAATATTGGCTATAGACTATGAGACATAACTACAACTATTAAGATTCAAACTGTAAAATTGTTTAGGTTACGTATCAGATTTCAAGTCCATAATTTAAAGCTCGAGCAAAAAATCAACCAATCAGATTTCAATAAATATAACTTTCCACCAATGATCTTAGACTATGAGTTGTGACTGAAGTTCAAAGTATTCTTTCATATCAATCGAGTGTTGGACATTAAGCACATCATTCAGATTTCGCGCATGATACTAAATTTTTGTTTATCACAATTACCAAATTTAAAGAATGGTGTTACGTACCTTTTCATATTGCACCAACATACCTCAGTATAAGAATTAACCACGTATTTAACCATATGTTCTAGATAAGTCTCATGTAATAACATCAAATATGTGAATAACCTCCAGCAATTGTTTACCTTAGAAGGAAATAAGGAGAACCAGGTAGGGTCTAGAAACGTGTTATTAGGTAACTCCCAACCTTAAGAACTGTTCTTGTGTACCGCAACAGATTTTGAAAAGGAGCGTTAAAGTGTACACGTAATATAAAAGGAAATGAATCATTGTATACTGCATATATTCATATAACGTGTTAAATCTCATCAAGGACAATAACATGATTCAAACACCTTCCAGGTGGTAACAACGTATTGCTTAATCCTATATTTTTGAATTTCTTTTATGCATAGGCGGGAAAAATCAGTCAATAAAATGTACAGAAATGAATATTACGTAATTCCATTTTGACAATTCTCAAATTTAGGTACAGCGATCCTAAGTACTCCTCCCAAAGTTTAAGAGGAACACATCAATGTACCAATGCCATGGACCCCTATATAACCATACTCCCATTAAAGAAGATAAATGACCATGTAACCATACTAATATTTGACAATTATTTACTTGAAGAATGGGATAAACTGAACCACCCGTTTTCTACAACGATACATATTCATAGTCTAAGAACAATTACAAATTATTGGTTTGACAATTCCCAAAATTTAATGAAGGAATATACCCCTCCCAGAATTTAAAATTGGTGCACAAATATACTTATGTCTCATGAAATGTAATAAACAACGTACTCATTCATTTCATCACAGAAGATAATAAAGTCGTATCCATAAACATAAAATAGGTCAAGAACATTCGAAATTTGAATATTTCGCCATTTTATACCTTTAAAAGGGAACAAGACTAACATAAAAATTTACAAAGTTCCTAGAGAGCGTTTACCGAATTTTGCTATTTGGTACTTTCCAAATTTAAGAAATGGTCCTATTTATCTCAAAAGAATTTAAAAATAGAGCATCAAAGTATGCATGTACTATAAAGGAAAAAAACCCCTGTACATATTTATATAACGTGTTAAATACTTATCAAAGGGAATAAATTTAGTCAATAACTTCCGAAATTTACACTTTTGACAATTTTCTACCCATCAAGGGGAACTAAATAATTCACTGAAATTTATAATGATATTTATTAGGACCCTATATTATTATATAAAATGTTTAAAATTTAAGGGGCTGGCCAATGTACCCTCTTAACCCTTATCCGGGCAAGACATTTTTGTAACGTAAACGGCCTACCGGGGTCTGTGAGGCCCAGTATATATTTTAAGTGCAGAATACACAAAATCAATGCCTATTGTCACTTACTGTTTAGACTAGTCTAGAATGTACCTGTATATATTTTTGTCAAGTTGCGAAACTTCGTGTCACGCTTTTGTAAGCCGCCAAGCAGAATAGCAAATCCGGTCCAGACATTTTTGTAACGTAAACGGGCAACCGGGGCCTGTCAGGCCCAGTATATATTTTAAGTGTAGAACACTCAAAATTTAATGTCTGTTGCCGCATACTGTTCCGACTAAAGGTTACAATAGTCACGTGTTCAATATATAATTATGTCACAATTTGATCTAATATTTGACAGGAATTTCACTAAAGTTATACGGGGCCTCCTAGGCCCCGGTTGCCCGGTTACGTCAGGAAAAGATTTTCAAATTAAAAAAAAAACATTAGCTTTACCAACTCGATATGTTCATGATTTTAACTTCGACGAAAGATAGAAGAATTCAGTGTTTTATGTCTTCGAAATATGTATGGTTATTAAGAAATTTTAGAAAAATGAAGCTACTGGGCCTGGGAGGCCCCGGTTGCCCGGATAAGAGTTAAACTTTCAAGGGGGTGGACCAATGCACCTATATCTTATGAAAGAGAATAGACTTCTGTACACGTCCATATAATATATTAAATTTTCATCAAAGGGAAAAACTGGTTCAATAATCGAAAATGTGGTCGTACTAATAGTTGGCAATTTTTAACTGTAAAAGGGAACGAAATGAATCACCCAAATTTATAGTGACATATATTGATATCATATACTATTATACTTATTTTTTTTAATTCGGCAATTTACAAAATTTAAGGGTGGGCCAATGTATCCCTCCCAAATTTTCAAAGGGGTGCACCAATATACCTATGTCTTGTAAAAGAGAATGAGCCCATGTACCTGCCTATATAATTATGTAAAGAAATAAGGCCTCATCAAAGGGAATACTTTGGTTCAATAGCCTGCGAAGTCCGAAGTTTTCGTAATTTTCGAACCATAAAGGGAAACGAGATTGACATACAAAACTTATTGAAGTACACACCATACCATACCAAACTTTAAGATTTGGCAATTTCAAAAATTTAAGAGAGGTTTGTCTTATTTCATTCTGCCAAAATTTTTGGAGTGGGCCAAGGTATCCCTTCCAAAATACAGAGGGGAGATTCCTAGGTACCCCTAGGTCACTGACTCCGGGTTAAGGTCATTAACCTTTGATCTAACAAGTCACAAAAAATTTGCTGACTCGACTGCATATACGGGGGGTATACATAGTAAAGGTCACACTTAGTACACCTCACATGTGAAATATCTCATTGGAATGGCGGCTTTAGGAGGCGTGACAGCCATTTCAAGATATAAACAAGACACGTTCCGAAACACAAGAAATGGACGAAATAATAAGCTATTATATAATTGTTTTGAGATGTAATATATGTAACTTTAAAAGGCATCTGAATACGAATCTGGCATAAAATGTTCCCAATTCAAAATGGCGTACAGATTTAGAAAGAAACAAGTTATGAATTGGAAATCAGGTACGTAGAGATACCAAAAATGCTAAATTCAAAAAGGTAGATCCAAGATACCGGGCAAAGTGCAAAATACTGCTTTAGAACTGAAAGAGATTAGGTAGAGATTTTCGTGGTCTCGCAATATAAATCCAATGTTAAATTAGAAAATGCAATATGAAAGATTCAATATGGCGGACAAACGGGACAAAAATATTACCGAAAAGACATATGTGATCATTACACATGTAGTAGAATAATACGTGCAGTACATAAGGGAGCAAGTAAGGGCAGGTGATTTACAAAGAACAGGGAGCATGTTTGCTATATAATAATGCCGAAATGAAGGCATAGAAGTGTTTGGCACACATGGAAGTACTGTGATGCTAACGGATTGCAATCATAGACGATGATTATTTTACTGTTAACTCCCTCCTCCTCCCTGAAGAAATACTCGCAAATCAGTGTATGTTACATACCCTTCGAAAGGTTGCTACTAGTACACTTCCTACGCTCCGTGTTCTTATGTATTTTGTCGTAAAACCTAGTAACCCCTCTTTCCTTGACCTCTAACATTATCATTAGCCATTTTAAACTCTTACTTTCATCTTCTTACACGGATGTTACGTACAGCCAACCACAAAAATATATCCCCACTAAGTGCTCTAATTCCACTACTTGGGTTTCCAGATAAATAGCAGTTCTGACAACGCCTGTCCAGATGCAACCCAAATTACACGTAATATTTCTCGGCACTCACAGCAGTTGCCAGCACTGAGTCAGGTATTTATGCAAGTAAAATTGTGAGTACATGATGAACGAAACATTCCTCCATTCTGAGATCAATCTCTCTGGTTCAGAGGATGTTACCCAATGAACATCATATGTTAACCTCAATACTGCTGTGTATGTAATCTATTATTTCAATATATACTGTATATTCAAAGAAATAAAAACATTGATCACGCATGAATCAGGTAATGCTACAAAGAAGATGAAAATATCAAATCTGGAAAAACTGTTGGAAATAAGTTTGTAAATCACTGTCTCCATTGACAAACCTTCTCCAACTCTCCTTATTCCAACATCTCTTTCTTTCTAGGGAAGAGAAGATCTTGCTTGTCACACTGAGTATGCATTGAAATTGAATTTAAAACATTTTAAAAAGTTTTAGACTGGCTGGAATTTGAACCCGGGTCTACGGAATAGAATTCAATGAGATGTCACCTACTGCGCCACTCAGTCTTTCACCCAAACTAATACCTAGTTAAAATCGTCTCGTGGAAGAATACACACAAGATACTAATGCTTATGTGTGTGTCAAATTGACTTTCTCGAGATTTCCTTGCTTAACTCAGAAACAAATTAAATAGACGTTCCTCAATGAGGAAAATATCCACTGGCCACTGGCGAAAAATACCCAGGTTGTGGTGGTTTCTAAGAAAAAATTCCGAAAGTCAGAAACTCCAATTCTAACTACCTGGGTTCAAATTCCTTCCTGGCAATTATTACTTTATCTATATGACAAGGCAATGTTTGTGTAATTGGTATTGTAATTCTGTTATTCCTTTATTATTATTATTATTATTACCACAGAGGCAAGGTCCGTCAACCCTACTGTTCCATTCCTCTTTTAAGGTCGCGTCATAACTACCCTTCTTTGGAAACCGAAGGTGCAGTAAAATTGTGACGTCACGGCGGGAGCAGAAACAGCTTTCCCCCAGGTTCTTGTCATTCACCCTTGCTTGTTTCTTTGATTTTTGCAGGAAAGTGAGTGATTCTTACTTTCCTGTATTAAGAAAACATTAATTACTGTAGTGCTCGTGTTGGCCTATAAGCATGTCGAATTCTACACTAAGTACTTATTGCAATTATAGTAGAAATACTACGGGTTCCAAAGTTATTTATCATGTATTTCCCTCGGATCCACTGCGGAAAGTTTGGCAAGAGTAATGCTGTCGGAAAGACATCTTAAAAGTTGAAAACGCCAGCGTCTGTTCCGATCATTTTATTCCCGAACCTTATGGACATAATTTAAAATGTGAGCTTCTAAATATTTTACCCAAGAAAAAGTTTAAACAAGATGTGCCTTCACTAAACTTACCATTGCCATACGGAACCGTGTTGATGTAAATAATGAAAGAATTAAATGTACGGAAGTTAGGTGTTTAAAGAAAAAAACAAATCAGACATTGGCGTGCAGCCAGATGAAATAACTATTGTGACTGAAACAAAAAAATAACTCTCTCTTTATGTTATTTCCCACTTGTTCTGTGAAGAGTGAGAGGCATAAACCAAAAGAAGAGGTCTCCTTTTTGCGTAAAGAGAACGAAAAACTGAAGTCTAACAGTATGTACAAAGCCAAAATAATATGTTTACAAACGAAGTTAAAAGAATTGGAAAGCAAATATAATAAAGAATTAATTTCAAAGGGCAGTTCTAAAATATAATATTGTGGTCGCTTCACTGAAGTGGCTAATAACCGGGTGATAATACATTACGAAAAAGTTTTACACTAGACCAAGTAAATATGCTAATAAATGGCAAGAAAAAAACTAAGATGGCTTGATTAAGATATAATTCGTGCATTAACACAACACGCCTCATTGATAAATTATACAATCATCTGCGGTTACAAGTTCGAATCCCCGTACCCAATGTGTCAACATTTAGATGTTGTATGCAAAAATTACCGTTTTTTTCGGGTATTCTTACCCCAGTTTTGAAAATTTTGACTTAGCAGGGGTACTACTTAAACAGTGTGGGAAAATGTTCAGTGCTTATATTTGATGAATTTAATGTTAATAGGCACGTATGCTATGACCAATACGTTTATTTATTTTTAGGACCCCACAGAAATGTCCAGGAGGCAATGATTCAAGGCTTAATAGATGTGTGGAAATAGCCGGTGTATTATGATTTCGATAAGACAATGAAAACTAAAAAAATTACTCTTCGAAATCATATCGAAAGTTGAAGTCTCAGGATTCAAGATAGTTGCGATTCTTTCGAAGTTCAATGGTGGCAATATGTGGCTACGTGGTGGTTTCGTTTCACCTTCTTCCAGGCGGATGGAAGCAATAATATAGTATGAAGTAATATTTCGAACATTTCACAAAAAACTGTGAATCGAAGAAAAGAAAAAGAATGTGATTGGCCTACCGTTTGATGTCCTAAGAAAGACACTTCGATCTTGAACTATTCGACAAGGCTAAGACATACTTCAGAATTTGGTTTTTGAATAGAAAAACACAGGAACTCCGCAGGAGGAATGTTCTTTAAAATAGCGGATGCAAAGCTATTCTGCAAGTGCTACTCAATGCTATAGTGAGTACATATTGTATCTGTATGTAGTCTTTATTTTTATTGCATTTAAAAATTTGTTTTCCTTTGCAAATCGCTACGGCGGAACATAGGCTTAGCATACGATATTTGTCCCTGCTTCACCGCGGTGACGTCACACTACAGCTGGAGAAAGTGGCTACGCAGAAACAGCAAGTTATGAAGGGACCTGTAAAAGCGCGAAACAGTAGGGTCGACGGACCTTGCCACAGAAGGAAAGAAAAAGTCATAGGAACAGAAAATACATACAGTATGTCAGGTGTTTTGACGTTTACACATGAACGCAATAATATTACGTTTATGGATTTACAGATAGAATTATCATTTTAAGACAACAAGAAATGGAATATAAATATTTGTTTAGCTGATAACATTAATGCATTTTGCTCTGCCCTTCTTCTAGGTAAAAAAGTGAGGTGACATCTCAAATAGGATCATTCTCATGACTAGAGTTGTAAGTTCGATTATTATTTGCAATTTATGCACAGGTAGGAACAATTTCTAGGAACTCATTTTTGGCCCATGCTATAACAGTAAGGACGTGTTTATCCTTATGCATTCACCAGTTCTTGTCCAGAAACGTCACGTTCCCAGACAGTGCGAATCAAGGTTGATCCGGATGACGTAATTTTGTGTAGTTGACATTTCACCTGTGAAGAAAGTCGTCTCAACTCTGAGACCCAGAGAAATTGAATATTTTTCATATAAATATACACGAGAAGTATAAATATTGCAAATTATAAAAAACTTCTTTAATATCCTCAGGGGTTATCGGACCCGCGACAAAAACATTATGAAATTAACGCATAAGCCACTTCCCTAAGACATCACTGTTCTGGGAGAAGAGAAAACCTGGATGTGCAGTAAATTCAGTAGTTACGCACTTTTACGATTCCAATGTAATAATGGTGAAACTTTCTGATTTCAGTCATGATGAAATATAAAGTATTATGAAGAAAGAATAGTCCAGGGAATTCAACTTCAAATTGAGAACTAAAAGGACATACAAACAATCAAGGCCATGCATGAGAAATTGGTCTTTTGAGTGCTTGGAACTCTTCACAGGTACAATGCCGTGCCGTGACGGAAAGCGAGCGGGGCTACGGCCTCGGGCAACCAAGTAAGGGAGCGCAAAAGTCGAGAGGAAAAATAAAAGAAAAGAAGAAAAATGTGTTAAAGGTCCTCAAAATCAAGGAAAAGCAGGGTTTACTTCTGAAAATTGTTTTTTGCCAACCATGGTGGCGCTTCGCGGCTTTCGTAGCGATCTCAATCATATCTACGGGGTGCTGCCGTATGCTCTCGCCTTGGGCCCTGATTTTTCACGACTTGGCACTGGACAGATATTCATATTGACTGGAATCTGGTGTTCCAGGGCACGCAATTGTTTTCCTAAATGTTAACTAATTAAACGAACCTTCCTCAGTACTTTATGTTTTCTATTTTAACGCGTTTTACTAACTGTAACAGTTTATCCAGTAACTTTTTAAGAACAGAGACTAAACACAGAAACGTTAAGGACAATAAAATGACAAACACTATTCGCACTTTCTTCCCTTGCCTGAAGTAAACAAATAAAATATGGTGAACATGCAATTTTATGTCTTCCATCTTCTGTGTGTTGTAAGATAAACGAAACCAAACAAAAGCAATATTAATACACAATACGCTCAACATCTTAGCTATTCATGATATAACTACTGCATTATCCGAATAACTCTAGTATATCTACAAATCATTTGTTATATTTTACCGAAATACGTCGTGATTTTTCCAACAACCTGATATTTTAAATATTGTTAATAAGGAATGTTCATTGATCTGATCGCTTATCAACTTACTCTCTTATGATCATCAAAGCTAGGGTATTTCCCGTAGATATAGAAAAGTGAAACGTAGTATCCAGGCTTGGTGTATCGTGCAAGTAAACAAATATAAGACAAGAGGATGATATTTCCCTGTGGCAAACCCCCTACAATGGAATGTGTTGATCATTCAACAAAGACTTCAAACCCAATCAGAAAATTCATAAAATATAAAATATGTAGCCAAGTCTCGACTTTCCAATAACAATAATAGTAATAATAATAGAGAAATAGTAGAATTGCAATATCAATTACATAAGCAATACCTTCAAATAAATAGCAAATATTAAATGCCACGACGGGATTCGAACCCGGGGCGCTGTAATAGCAGTTCTCTACTTTCAGACTTAACCATCAATTCCTCATACAATTATAAGAAAAAAACTAGTAGTTATGTTAGATAAACATAACACACACTATTTCGATATGTGTTGATATAATTTAAAGAATGTGAATTAATTTCTACCATCTTTTCTTCTTTGGAAACTAGAAGGTAAAGAAGAACTTTACTGTAAATCGGGACCATGGCTGAAACCGATGACGTAGCATAACCTTTAAGAACGTTCCGTGACATGTTCCTCATTGAAAAACGTCTATGTAACATGTTTTTGGGTTAAAGAAGGAAATCTTGAGTAAGTCATTGTGACACTCACATAAGCAACTCCTTACAGAGGGATAAATCTATGAGTCTTTTTAATTTGACCGACACAGTGTTCCTTTAACCGTGCTTATTCGACGATAACCGTTTGGGATTTAAAAAAGGCGTTCAACATATAATTGTATAATAAAATTACGCGCATCTATTTATTTATCTAAAAGTACGCGAAAATGGGAGAACTATGAAATAAAGTAAATAGATGCGTGTAATTTTAATATAAAACTACATGGCCAACACACTTCCTCTGATCCCAAACGGCTGTCGTCGAATATACACGGTTCCAGGAGCTCTCTGATTGACCAAATTAAAAAGACCTCAATAATTAATCCCTTTATATGCGACGTCACCTTTATCGCCTCCTTGGCGAAGTCGCAAGAACACACGCCTTCGGATCGTAAGGTTGTTGGCTCGCGCCCGCTTCGGGGTACTTTTCTAAGTGTTTTCATAGATTCCTTGTAATGTAAACAAATCACGCATACAAGATTTAACATATTTTGGGGGAGTAATTTTGTGGTTCATTGGCGTTTCGTCGCGTCTCTGTCGCTGGTGGTATAATTTTCAGAACGGAAGTGAGACTACAGCAAATCATCACTGCAGGGCATCTAATTTTTGACAAGAGGTCTCTAGTTGCCCACCGCAATTCCACGGACGCTTTCAGCATGGAATAGCTTGAATTTCAGGTTGTTTGCATTATCACCTTTCCTTTTCTACCTTTCACAAAAAGAGCTTTCATACAAAATAACGTAATAAACAGAAAAAAGTATATACAAAGTACGTTTGAGTGTTCTGTGCACACATCACGCTTTCGGAGGAGGTTTTCCCCAATATCGAGCAACCAGGATAAAACGTTGAACTCGACAATCTGCAATGTATATTACTGGCTCGTGAAAGTATATAATTATAAAGAAATACTCGAAGAGATGTATTTAATCTGTAGTTTCACATAACATTAGCCTTGCTCCTAAAGCAGGACGTTAAATTTCCGCATATCTAAATGCTGCAACAGCATCCACTAATACTCCTTCAAACACTCATTTTCAACAATTAACTTTGTCAATTTAGATTTGAATTCTCTTGATATTGTGTTTACATAACACACACTATTTTATTGTGAACAAAACAAGAAATGAAATCTTTGAGTTTTACGTCCCACGGTTATGCCGGTTAGGCTAAAGGAGACGGTGATGAGTGGTGATGAATGAAATTGTGGAATGAAGAAACGGGGAGGAAACGGGAAAACCCCGAGAAAACCCACGCACACGGTGTTTGTCCACCACAAAGTTCACTTGGCGGGGGCTGGGATCGAACCCGGGACACCAAGCACCAGAGGTGAACGCTCTACCACTGAGCCACCGTGGCCCTTAAACAAAACAAGACACTTACAACATTCAAATGGTAAAAATGTGCAATTTGATTAAGACAGGTCACACCAAGTTTTCGCCTACGTAATTGACAGCGATGTATAAGGGTAGGGAGATAAGCGTTAGTTTCACACTCCGGCGGTCCTCAGTTCGATTCCCGTCGGGTAATTAATATTTTTTTTTTATTATTTGTATTGTTGATTCTTCCAATGTAAGATAACAGAAAATATTCAATTTCTCTCGGTCTGTGTTTATACAACTTTCTTCAGTGCACTGGTAATAGAACAATAACCTACAAGATGACGTCAGCAGTATTAACCTTGATTCGTATTGTCTGGGAATGTAACGCGTTTAGCGAACAATTGACGAATATCGTTAGTATAGGTAAAAAATACGACTGATCAAAAACAAATGTTATTATTTCAAAGAAATTGCTTATGTTTCTACAACTTCTTCTTATTCTACTACTACTGCCAGAAAGATTAATGTTTTAAGCAATCACCACTTCAAATACGTTCCATATCAACAACAAAAATCAAATTGAATAACCAAAGCTTCATATAATACAAAATATGTAGCCAAGTCTCCCCTTCCAATAATAATAATAATATGAAAGTAATAACAGAATTGGAATCATATGAGCATTAGTATTTTCTATAGTCTTACATGCAACGATTTTAAGTAGCTAATAATTGTAAGATGAAGTGACGCATTAGGTAAGTGATTAGCGTACTGAACTTGTATTCGGCGGACCCAGGTTGAAACCTTTCCAAATGTTTCAATTTTGATTTCAATGTATACTCAATGTGACAAGAAAGATCTTCCCTCCAGAAAGAAAAATATGTTCGAATGAGGAGAATTGGAGGAAATCCCTCAATAAAGGCAATCATTTACAAACTTATTTCCAACAGTTGTTCTAGATTTGATATTTTCAGCTACTTTCAAGCATTGACTGATTCATGCGTGGTTAGTATTTTTGTTTCTCTAAACATACAGTATATAAAGAAATAATACATTACATACACAGCAATATTGAGATTAATATGTGGTGTTCTTTCGAAACTACGATCCGAATCATAGAGATTCATCTTAGAATAGAGAAATGTTTCGTTAGTCACCTACTTTAAAATTTTACTAGCATAAACACCTTCATAAGGGCTACCAACTGCTGTCAGTGCACAGAAAAGTAACATATAATTTGGGTTACATCTCTGTAGGCAAATGACCTGGACCCCAAGTAATGGAATTAGAGCACTTAGGAGGGGGGGATACTTCTGTGCTTGGGTGTGCATTACTGCATACCTAGGTTTACAAGTGTAAACGGCATAATGTGATACCATGAACACAGTTGTCGGATTATTTGCTCTTCAAACAGGAAATTTTTACTGCCACTACAATGTTTCAGTTCCATGCAGTGTTTTCCATTTTCTTCGCCATGTTGGATTCGCCATTTTGAATTTTACACTTCTGTAACCGATTCATACATAGCGACCGTGGAATGTTTCTATATACCCTATTTCAGATATATAGAATGTGTCCGCCATTTTGATTTATAAACATTTGATGTCAGATTCGTATTAGCTACCTTTCAAACCTATATACACCACTACTCCTTTAATCGTATCATAGCTTCTTTTTTTGTTCACTTTTTCTGGTGTCTTGGAGCGTCCCTTGCTCGAATATTTAAATGGTCATCACGCACCCTGCAGGCCCCATTGAAGCTAGATATTTCTTATGTGAAGGTGAAAAGGAATTGCCTTTCCAACCATATATAACATATTGAGATTCACCCGTACCACTTTAATTACTTCCTTGTAAGTGTAAGATGTCCGACTGAGCACAATATTATGCGAAAATAGAAAGAGACATGTCTATATTATGGTTTTTATATATACCATAGAATAAATATTGAAGGATAAAATATATTTTTTTTCCTCTTTCCATACAACACATCATAAAACCTACTATAACTCTGTTCAAAGGAGCAAGTTCCCTTTTGAAGTGAGAAAGGTTAACACGTGCCCTCAATACTCGTAATCCTTGATTCAATCCCTGGTGAAGCACACAACCTTGGAAAGAAATTAGTAATATCTCACGTTAAATTGCGATAGTAGATTCGCAGTTGTGTGAGCTAGAGGATGATTTCAAAGTGTGGTCTAGAGATGAAATTCCATCCCTCTTCAAAAGATACGAAATTTCCCCTGGTGGATATCTCTAACCATGCACAACGTGCCTTATCAGCATTTTCACAGTAATACTTCACCCCTCTCACATAAAATGGTAGTGTAATCTATGAGTTCGTACTACTGCTGAGAAAGGGTGTGTTTGTATAGTCATGCGAACTTAGTGTGCCCATCACGTGTTCGGTAAATTGAATAGCAGTTTCTCAAGAAACCTTCACAACTGTACACACCAATTGCGCAAGCGCCAGTGTTTCAGAGCCCATGAGAACAGCAGAGCATATCATTCAAAATCTCCTTGTTGCATAAGCAGAAATAACCAATTCCACCATAAAACACAAGTAGCCTAATGCGTTGATAGTCAGTATACGAGGGTAATTTAAATCGAAGTGGCAACATAATTGTGGAATGGAATGTAGTGAAAATGAAATGAAATGTTTGAGTTTTACGTCCCATGATTATGCCGGTTAGGCTAAAGGAGACGGTGATGGTGAGAGACGAGTGAAATGGTGGAATGAAGAAAGTGGGAGGAAACGGGAGAACCCCGAGAAAACCCACGCACACGTGGAATGTAGTAAATCACTCACCTGAAGAAGCTTACAGTGATTCGATGTAGTCTCCGCCAGCCTGTTGAACCCTTCGCTAGATGCCTGGTAACCGTTAAATACCTGTCAAAGCCCTACGTTGTGAGAGGGTGTTGACAGTGCGCCCTAAGGCACGAACAACGCTGGGAATGTCTCTGAAACGTTTCCCCTGAGAAGTACATTCATTTTTGGGAAAGATCAAACTCGCAGGGACTCATATCCGGGAAGTATGGCCGGTGCTCCAGTACCTCCCAACCCCATTGTCGTGTAGGAGAATTGGTCCAGACTCCAGGAGGTGAGGACGTTAGCGCTGCTATGCTGGTCGCAAATGGTCATTGAGATATGAAGCATAGTATGCAGCCTTGACGGTAACAGCCTGCGGAACTTGATGTGGCAGGATAATGCCTTGGTGGTCGTACCTTCACCTTCACCTTATCATCACCTTCAAGTTTGCTGGCTCTTGCGCAAGATTTTTCGGTCGTGGAGATTCTGGGTGTTGACTGACTGACGTTTCAATAAGGCTTGTAGGATCTTCCCCACGTTTCGTCACTTGCAATAATGTGGTGCAAGAAGTCATCACTTTCCTCAATGTAACGATGAAGGTGTTGGCGCGCACATTTCCACCTATGCCACTTTCAAAATCGGTCAGAGCAATCGGTACCCATGTGGCTGCAATTCTCAGCATTCCAAGATCTTGTGTTAGCATGCGGAACACTGTTCCGGAAGAAATGTTGGGCTCCTGCGCCAATTTACTACATGTCCAGCGCCGATCACCATCAAGCAGTGTCCGTAGTATTACAATACGAATTTCGTCAGTAGCCGTTCCCATATGCCCTCCGACGTGTATTTTATTTGTTGAATGTCGTCCCGCCTGAAATGCTGCAACCCATCTCGCCACTGTCCGATACGGTAGAGCAGCTTCACCACAGGCCTATGCTAATCCTCTGTGGATCGGCTTAGCATTTTGCCCTCGTGCCACCTAGAATTTGATAAAACACACGCTGTTCTGCACACGTGAACACTGCGTTAGGTTGGTATTTCACACAACAATCACTTTAACAATGTCTACTCGCAACATACACGTAATATGGAACCGCAGCAGCGTTGAATTGACCCGTACACATTCACGGAACACACTACGTTCGTCATTTGTCTCCAATCGTACAGTGTTACCAGTTCGAGTTAAATGACCCTCGTATATATCAGAAGTTAGCACGAAAGTTCTCATGTCATACATAAAAATTTGAAGTATCCAACAGTAAGTGCGCAAACTAATAAAAAAATATTAGTCATACAGGAAGCGTTAACCTGTAACGTGGTGTTTTTTGATCTTCAACTCAGCAAAATGTTATGTGCTAAGATATATGACTACGTTTATGTAACTTGAAGCGGAAATTGTTGATCATTACAGTAAGGAAAAATTCGAAATACTTGGAGGCATATATGTATATGGCGCGTCTCTCTACCCTGTATTTGACCAAAATTTAAGTTACAGCATGTGTGTAGAAACCCAAAGATGAAATGGTACATTGTCTGTTATAATAAAATACCATCTATAAGGCACAGCAACTGGAAAAATTCTGAGATTGGACAAGGAGTCAAAGATTACCTATGACAACCCATCCGTACATACCATATATTTTTTTAATAAAAACGAGGCGCATCGAACACTGCTAATTAAGACTAAAAAAAATAACGAGAAAGTGTTCCATCGCCATATATGAACATTATATTCTCCGGAAAAAAGCATTAGCATACATGTAAATTAAAAATGCATGAATATATTTCGTTTGAAATACGGCGTAAAATTAGCACAAAATAAACAAGTACAATTTTTATGTGTATGGTAGAAATACTGAGCTAATATGTTATTCTTAAACACATACAAATAGTAAATTGATCTATAACCAATCACAGAAAAGAAAATGTTAATTATTCATGCATGGAAATTATTAGATAATTATAGGCATAAGGATAACAAACTAACGTTATTAATTTATTTATAGCGTTGTTAGAACGGATTGAAAGGAAAATACTACATAAAAGTATAACACAGATGCATATACTATTCATTATATACAGCTACTAACAGCGTAACTGTCACCACATTTACCACGTAAATAGCAATTTTGCCCTCGTCACCAAAGATGTGTTCGCGGTATCCACAAACAAGAAACTGAAACTTACTTTACAACTTGTAGCATTCTTCCATCTTTTTTCTCTTTCGTACGACGCTTATCAAACAGAAACCAATGGGTGGTATAGAACTAAAGTTAACAGACCCCATTTAAAACCATTTAACTGTGGGTTTTATGAGACTTAAATTTTTGCTTAATCTCGGAAAGGAAATATGAGAATTGGAGTTAAAACCAAATGATGTCAATCAAGTGTTAGACCTGAACGAATGGACCTTACAAAAGAAATCTAGACATAATTACGACTACAATAATGCACAGAAGCACTTTTTGGCATGAAAGAAAATTATACTTGAAGATTGTAGGTAAAACTGAAGGATAGAAATACACACAAGTCATCGGTTTCAAAAATCCAATTCAAATCACGTTAATAAATTTCTCTTCATTTGAGGAAAAGTTATACTGAATACGTTAACATGGTTATTGTCGTTTGGTTTTTGAGGTCCACGTAGATGGCGTACGTCATTGGTGTGAGAGATCTGGGATCTATTCCCAGCAGGATATTATATGGTTCGGATATAGAGTTAGGCTGAATGTCCATGTCCCATATACCCTCGCTGCTCAACCGGACGCTAAACTCGAAATCTAATCCAATACAGTCATCGTTAGACCCATTGATCGTGTTTAGAGAAGGGCAGTTTCTCTTAATTAACCTCATATGTTGGTACATTGTTTCATTACACTTTGATCCATTGCTTTGAAACAGAAAACAGTGCAGTGAATCCAGAATCATCATATTTTTCCACATATGAGATACATAATGAAACTAGAAAACAATTGTTCCAGAACCTAATGTGCATGGAAGAAATAACAGTACTTCAGCTACTTTTATGTTCTCGAATTGTTTACATTTTCTTCCAGACGCGCATGAGCAACATATGTTGAAACGGGTTTTACTAACATTATCAGATTTTTTTGTGCATATATTAAACATACAAATATCGGAAAAGTATTTTTGACTTAATCTGAAACAGACAAAGAATTCTTTAAACATCTAAGTGTTTCTGAAATGTAAGTGTCCCTTAGTAGTAGTTTAAAATCATGTACTTTTGCCTTTTGAGTGAAAGATTGTGTGTAATTATTCTCAGTAAAAGTGGGGAATCAAGTTGGAGAATTACAAATGAAACTGCAATGAAGAAAAATTTGCAAGACATCTATTAACCTGTATTCCACCATACATTCACACTTTAGCTTTATTGCTGAAGAAGTATGCAAACTTACTGATGAACTATTATGCACTTCAGTGTTGGTTTGGTTTTATGTGTGACGTAAATTTTGGTCAAATAAGGGAGAACACGGTGAGTGTCTTACAAAGAGATGTTTCCGACTACTTTGTCTTACTTCTTACTGTAGAGATCAACAACATCCTCGCACCCAGTTCCACAAACACAGTCATATATCTTATGGCTTTTTTTTTCACAATTGGGGATCAAAAGTCACCACGTCTTGCCTTGACCTTCCTGTCTAACCAAACAAATCTTTTTCCTTACTTTTGTTTGACCGCTTACTGCTGAATTTTGATACTTATGGCGTGAGAAATTTTGTGCTCCGCTCTAAAGTGTGGCCTCAAGAAAAGTCAAACATTTCTCAGGCGAATGAAAAGGAATTGATCTAATAGCAAACGTGTGCTGTAAGAACATGGCAACGATTCCAGTCCAGTATCATCACAAATATCGGTGTAAAAATACTACTGCTACTAATAGCGGTGCAAAGCCATACGATGAGGCCTGCCATCATATGTTGCGCACTAAACAAATACTTCTTATTCCACATAGAATTTCAGAATACTTTTATTAAGTAGTCTTTGTACCTGACAGCTGTTTATATCTTGTTTAAATTAATGCTGAGTGAAAGTTTTATGCGCAAGCACCTGTTTATAAGAAGGATCGCTCTTCACATTACTCAAAAGCATGTGAGTATAATCCTAACACTCAAGGTTTGGAGCAAGGAGGAGGCTTAGAGGAATTTGCCGTTACGTTTGAACACTTACTTCAAGGCTACGCATATGTTTCTTTATATGTTCAAATATTTGCAATTCCAGTAACTCAGTTTAAGCTAAACGAAAAACCTATTATTGCAGCTGTTGAAAAAACATTTATACAAGATATTTTTGAAAAAATAACAGCATTTATACGTACCTGAGGGTCTGAACATTGCTACTTGCTTTTCGATTACTCTCTTGAACGTCCCTTTCGTTATCTTTTTTACCTCTAATAGTGGCAGATTCTTCCGAATTGTGTGTATGATCGGTGGATATTGGTTTCATATTGCTGTAAAAACGTTTGGGGTTTACATCAGCTGTTGATAAACGCTTGACCAAACATATTGCTTTCGAAGTTAGTTTCCAATCTGATATTGTTTCATCTTCATTACTTTCTGATGCGATATTCTCTCCTTCCGTCGCATCTTTTCGTTCCTCACAATCTGTACGTATTTTTTTGGGATCTTTATGGTCATTGGTGTTACTAGTACACAGTTTATAATTATATTCTTCAGATGACTCGATTTCTGTTTTCATTTCAATTTTAACCGGAACATTTTGTCTCTTCATTTCAACTTTATTACAAGCAAGATCTAAATAATGTAAATCCATTTTGCTATCACAAGATGTGTTGACGTTGGAGATTTGAAACCTTCAGCATTTCATTCTCAAGAGAAACAAAGAAATCTGAAAGTAATAAGAAAAATATAAGCCGTTTTAATTAAATTTATAAGCTGGTCGGGGGAAGAAAATGGTAAGTGCAACTTCTTGAGAAATTGAATTAGTGGGTGAAATGGTTTGGCATTAGACAAGGAATGTAAAAGATATTGAAACTAGTATTTTAAATATCGAAATTTTGCTACTAGTGATATTAAATACTGATATAACTAAATATTGAAAATACAGAACCATACCGAACTATAGAAATACTCATACTGTAAACACACCCATGCAATATATTACAATATTGCCTTTTTTATATACCTAAGTACATTTTATCAAAGTACGATACTTGCTTTTTTGTTCTTAAATAAAGCTACAAGTTCGCAACGGACGACCAGTGTTCCATAAGAAGAGAAAACGCCAAAACTAAAATTTCCTCTGCTACATTACTAATTTTAATTTCATAAATAAAATGTACAATGTAATGTTATACCAATTTTCCACTTAAAAAGCGATAACATTTCAAAGGCGCAGTGTAATATTTTAAAGAAAGATTTACTCGTTCTTCCCAGTTTTTCGTTTTTACTTAAGTACCTGTAGCGCTAGAAAATTCTAGTTAATTTTATTTTGTAGCGGTTGCTGCGAATTTTAATTTGATGATCTTGCTTTGCACTATTTGATAGTCATTGGATTTTCTTCTAGCATGTTTGGGTTGTATTGGTGTTTGGCGTCCATTGTAGCACCAATGTTATATGAAACAAGGACATACTAGTTAATGTTGGAAATGAACCGGTCTTTTTGTGGAAAAGGTCCACAGGCTAACCACAGAGCATCTAGAGAGTGCTTATACAAAGGAGTAGTGGGGAATGTACTTACTTAATGTTTTATAGAGCAGCGCATGTATACCTTAAATTTACGAAAGAACAATCCCTTAACAAGTTACATACGCTATATTTGACTGAAATATTTTATTAAAAAAATATCCGCTCTCATGGTAGGAAAACTTTCTAACCCTAATGGTACCTAACGTAATCCAATTGATCTGCATTAATGAGCAAAATGTTTAGGGCAGTAGCTGTACACACCGAAATCAAAAATGTTAGTAAATATACAAATAAAGGAAGTTGTTTTGTCTAAATAACATCGAGCCTTTGTACGTCAGAATTCGGAGTACGTTAATTGTGATTAGAAAATATTATAGAACCACATTTGCACCAGTTTAGTCGATGATTTTGTCATTTCTCCGGTTACACCATAATCCTGTTGCTACAGAGCTTCTGTAGTTTCAGGGCAAAAATTGTGACACATGGATTGAACAGGCTTGTTTTTAAATCTAACTTAACTCCGTTCACGGAATTCCCCAGATACCGAAACAAACAATAGTCTGACAGTGACAAACCCGTATTATACGGTAGATAAATCCTAATGTAGCAAGAAAGTTTCGGCCAATTGACACGTGATTGGCTTTTGGCTTTCTACGCTTGCTCTTTTAACGCGTGCCTTCATAATCTGCTTTTGCTGTACTTTCAAGCGATACCGGTACTTTAGATCATTCGCAGATCGTCATAACATCACTGGTAGTTCATTGGCAATTGTCTTCCAGCCAGCGTAAAACGCTCGAGTCAAGCTTAAGTAGAACGCTGAATGGAAGGTTGCCCTCAGGTCACTTCATTACTGTAATCCAGTTTGCGTCATGCTCTTGCTAATTTCGAATGCAAGTTTACAGCAAGCAAATTGCAACTTGTCTCTGCTACTAGGGTCATATCTTCTGAACCGAATTCTCTGAGTTTCTGACAGGTCGTCAGTCTCCCTGGCAACAGCAGTTGGTGGTGCAAAATGCTCCTTCAATTCCACCAAACGCACAGTTAATCTACCGGCGCGGAGTGTAGGCTTTGCAAAAGATTATAGAACTTCTGCTCGATTCGACTTCAATCTCTCCTATACATTGGTGTTGTTTGTTATATATTTTCACCGCTCGTGATCAGCCGCTTCAGAAATGGCTAGAATTCGGTTTACTTAAGCAAGATTCTCAAATAGAAACTTAATCACAATATGCCACCCAAGTGTCGAGCTCTTGTTGAGTTGATTTTGAGTTTAACGTCCCGTTCAGCAGCTAGGCTATGTGAGACGTGGACGTACTGATTAACATAGAATCCAAAACACATTACCTCCCGCCGGGAATCGCTCTCCTTTTCTAACCAGATTTATCCAAACGCTTTAATTATGTTAAGTAATTGGCGATGTCATTACTGCTAATATGTCGAACTTGTCCCGCGACTTTTGCCGAAATATCATTCATTCTCTCTGTGATTGGTCGCTGACCGCGAGTAGCATCCTGGACATCAAAATTTCTAGAGCGAAAGCGACTGAACTATGTTTTGGCTTCTATTTTTTATAACATCTCTTGTTAGTAAACAACACTAATCTCTTAGCAGGCCTGCGCAGCATTTACATCTTAATCGCAATAAAATCGAAAGATGTAGTGCAGCTTTGCGACTAGATCATTCATTTTCACGGCATAATATTTTACGTCTGAATGCGAGAATTTCAATACGGTTTACATCTACTAGCTTCAACTGTCTGCTAACAAATGCTTTTAAGCCTTACCGGCTGAGACTCATATAATCTAAGATTTGGGATGATCACGCCATCTTTTGTGCACAAGGCTCACTACTTTTGAATTACCGAAATAAATAAATAAATAAATAAAATAAGTAGTGAAAAACTTCTCATACTGTATCCTAGAACTTGAGATTCATAACAGCAAACTGGTTTAGGTCTTCCCTTGGTCTCTTATCAATGCATTTTCTACTACTATACCGCTCGTGAAAACGTTTCTATGAGGTTTATCCATCTATATAGATATGTGCTTTAATATCAGGCTTTTGTAGAGAGACGTCAGACCAATTCACTCTTTATTAAAATTATTTTGGTACTAGGTCACATGGAAAGTAGTTATATGGCAGAGATGTACTTCATATTTCAAGTAATTATTCATTCATGTAGCCACGATGATTATAAAATGTAAAAAGAATGTAATAATGTACTTACAAATATACACATATTCCTTGCATTTTTGTTAAAGACGAACTCACACTTAAGGGTAAGAAATTATACCTTGATTTTCCATCCTTATAAAAATTTGGTGGGCCTTCTTCACAGGATCATTTATCGTTATGGCATTCAGTGCACAGATAAATCGTCTTTTTTTAAGAAAAAAACATTTTACATACTTCATATTTGAGATATCTAACTGAAGTCCCTTTCATTATTTATAAATTCATATCCATTCTAAATACCTTTTGAATAAGAAAATGGTCAATTCTAAATAATCATATACGTACGCGTACCTACAAACAGTGTATCACTTTCTCGGATCATAGACTTGATTTCGTTGTGCTCTGAAAGTTTCATAATGTTCGTAAGAGATCACCAAACAATTAATAATAATAATAATAATAATAATAATAATAATAATAATAATAATAATAATAATAATAATAATAATTTCTTCCGGAACATATTATCATAATGATGCTTTTGTTTCTTAGCACACATTTGTAACAAAGTTAAATGATGCCACCAGATAAGTCATTGCTTATCTCCTGATGTTTTCCACTCTCTTATTTTCTTGAGTACTGGTACTGTGCATTTATTGCGTACAAATTTTTATTATGCATACATACGTACTTAGCTATACAGTGTGAAGGCATCAACTCCGAAAATCCCGCACAAGAGTTTGGAATATGGCCACATTTTTTTTGACAAAAATCTAATCCAGTTTAGAGCAAAGGGAATTTGAAGACCTGAGCTCGCTTTTAATCTTGGGAGTAGGTTACTAGAAAATGGTAGGTTACGTGAAAATGAAAAAGAGTCTGAGAAACATTCGCATACCCTGTGCTAGGTGGTCCCTGCAAGTACCTTTGCTTTACAATGGTATAGGAATGAATCGCACTGCCTCAAAGTTTTTTATGATAACAGATGACACGCATACTTAAAATGAAGAAGAAGGGGTCCAATCTAACCTAACCTAACCTAACCTAACCGAAGAATTCACACAGCAAATATGAACACTATGTACAGAACAACCTTCAAAGAAGCAATTGTGGATTGCCAAGAATGAAGGTGCTTTTCATTCTTTCCGGACGTGCTGTTTCTACCTTTAGGGTTACAACGCGAAACGTGCCAAGTTAGGAAGGAAAAGCAATATTAAGAGACATTATGTAAAGATAGAAACGGTTCATTGCTTGCAATTGTAGTCATAACTTGAATGTAGAGGCCACCTTAAACAAATTAGTAAGTCTTTTTCGACCGCGTCTGCATGTACGCGAATACACACCATCGCAAACGTCCCTCTTATCTACGGAAAAACGCGTTTGTTCATAACACCCCAGTGAAATTCATACAACCGTTTTAAGGTATCTGCATCAAATTTTGTCAGAAAACTGTTATGGGTTAACAGATACTTTGGCGGATCTACTTTAGAAAATTAAAAGATTAATTGGAGAAGTTAGTTTGATTTTTAAACAAGAGTAAATAAAATCAGATCAACGGAATCGTTGAATTTAAGAAAATAGTTGTTGTTTTTAGTTGGTTTTGATGTTGCAAACAGCACTATATATGAAGGTGGAAGGGACTATTTGCGTAGAAGTACACTTGCGATTTGTCAGAAAGGCGGTGTGGAAATGTTGCGTAAATGACAATATAGTTACTGAATATTCTCGAGTTGTACAAAAAGAAGGAGTGTCTGTTGTTTAAATTTTCTGAAAAGCATGCTCTACTAAACATGCGAACAGTTTGTAGTAAGAATGGAAACAAAATTGCGGGAAAGAAGAGGAACATCTAACCAAATCTATTCTAACCTAATTTAGCACATTTTAGTACTATTTGGATTGTATTCAGTGTCTTTTTCAACGCTGTTCAACACATAAGCCATGCATAAAGTGTTTTTCTACTATCCTCGTATATACCTATACCTACCGCTGTTGACGCAATCGTTATCGTTCGGGACTTCGTGCTGCACTCCTGCCCTGACTCGGTATGAGAGTACTCGTGCTTTCTAGTGGACATCAAGCACAAGTGGGTTCATGTTTTATGCATTAGGCCTAGCTTCTATGCCATACGTCTATACTTTACTTCGAACAATAATCACTACCGCCAAATGGGGTGAATAGAAACAAAACTCCCAGATTAGTTTTGGATTTATCGGGACGATAAATTAATCAAGAAAACTGAAATATCTTAACATAGTCTTATACAGCTAAAGTGTTCAGAGCAGAGACAAAATGTTTTACTGAGTTGGGAACACTGAGGTAGACGGCAGTAGCATTAACGTATTACTGAAATCTTACAAGGTATTTTAGCGCTCCTCAAACTTTCTTTGTAAGTATGACATTTTCATATTTGTTGCATTTGAACATATGCCTATTTTGTAGTTTGTTGTTTTATGTACTGACGTTCATAGTAAAAGTTTTCCTTTTGTAAATTATTTTTAATCAAAATTTAACTTTACTGGGTTATTGTTATGATTTTTAATTAGCGGAGTGAATAGAAACACTTCTGGAGGAGTGGAATATTCTTGAGAAGCGAAAAAAAGGACCTGATAGGAAAGAATCACCAATCTCTAAGAACAAATTTCCCAGTCGTCTGAAAAAAACTGAAGGAGGAAAATATCAGGGCTGGATTTGGAAAGTGTGGAATTTTTTCCCTTTGTCCATACCAAATACTGAGGATGCTGCCAAAAAGAGACAATGGACGAGAAGAAACAAAACATCAAAAGACATCTTAGACTGTAAACCGTTCTCTTATGGATCTTCTCAAGAGCATGAGAGATGAAAAAATTAAACAAGAGAAGAAGAGAGTACGAATAGATGTTTCTGGTAAGAGTTTTGGTTTCTTTTCTGAAAATGATACATTTTCATCAAATCACAACGAAACTCAACCTACCCTTATATTGTCGGAAGAGGAGAAAGACAACATTCCAGACGATCAAGAACTAGATGATGGTTTTCTAAAGCTGGTGAAGGTTTGTTGTGGTAAAGGTTTATGAGAAGCTAAAACTCGATAAGACTATTCACTACTCAAGTGCGAAAATGTGAACATGATGGATATGTGGAAGTGTTTTATAAGGGAGCACATAAACAATAAAATTTTCAGAAACTTCTGAAGAATCGTTCTTACTACATGAGGATATTGTTACGAAACTGTTGGGTTTTATTAGGAGTTCGTCAGCACGCTTTAAGTATATGATAAGTTTCAGGCTCCTTCGTGGCTAAGCTGTTAGCGTACGCGAATTTGGTGTGGGAGACCCGGGTTCGATTCCCCGCGAGAGCTCATGTGGTTCTGATTCCACGTTAATCAGTAGGTCCACGTCTCATGTAGCCTCGCTGCTGAACGGGACGTTAACCTCAAAATCAACTCAACTCATGGTAAGTTTCCGTGGTGATTTCAGTGGTTTAAATCTTATTAAAATATCATCAAAACTGTATGGTCGTTTGTACCTATATTGTGCATTGTATTGTTTTATAAGTTTGTAGCTTATGTAATACTGGTCTTATTGAACTTATATCTTGTAGGTATCAAATAAATAGTTCGTCTCAACAAATACACTGTTTCTTTTAACCTTTAAAATAGTATAAAAGAAACAACAATGAAAATAGTCATTGTTTCTATTCACCCCTACCCATGGGGTGAATAGAAACATTAAGAAAAATCAAGGTGAAGAAAAGTGGAGTTGATAAATTAATATGATGTTTACTGAACTTCATTAGCATATTAAGACACTTTTTGGGAATAATGTGATACGCGAAATCTTAAACATCACCAGACTTATAACTCATATAGCCAAAAATGTGTTTCTATTCACCCCATTTGACGATACTAACTGAGCCAAGGTCACAACCTAGTATTTTGGGTGAAAAACTAAATAATATTCCCTTTTGTTTCTCATTTTCGTGAGATCCGGCGATCAAGTAGTAATGCCATAGCTAGAAAACTTGTACTCTCCCAAAGTTAACCTTCAACTTAAAATGCAACTTATTTTATATAATACGATCCCCGGAATTATTAGCAGACGATTTCCTAACAAAAAGACACTGCATATAAGATTTGTTTCTATGGGTGAATTTATTGTAAATCTGCACCCTCACGTATGTGCTCCCTGAATAACTTCACTAGTTTTCCTTTATGATTTTGATCTTATATAAAAAACAAAAATAAACAAAACAAAATTCTGTATTCTAAATCTCCAGCATTTAAAATTTTTCTTATTTCTTGGTACATATTAATTTTTCAAACACTTGATGAAAATTTCTTTCGTTTGTTGTATGTGACAAGCATTTTATCATTGTAGTTGCTGCGTGCGATGTTTGCACTTTAACAGAGTACAACTGAGCTTCGGAGTGTTACCTTTATTTATTTATTTATTTATTTTTTCAAATCTTAGGTCGAGATGTAGCTAGACCATCAAGCCCCCAGTGTTAACAGTACCTGATCACCTTGGAAGCTTTGTGCAATGCGTAGTGAAAAGGAAGGTTGGGGTATCCTACACGTACAATTGGTCTATTGGACCCCTACGGAATCAACTTCCTTAAACGATTTGGAAGTAATGCTCCATATTTCATAATTTTATAGTTTTGAAAAGATCAAGAGAAACACCTACGTATTTCCCCTTACTATCTAAACTATTATGCACAATTTCTAGAAAATTATTATATATTGCATTTTTAATGCAGAGGTATTTCACACATTTCAATGATTTGAGTCAGCTTTTGTATGCTGTACAACAAAACTACCAGCAACAAACTAATTACGAGCGAATTTGAATTTAAGGAAATTAATTGAGGGAACGGACAGAATGGCAAGAGGGCAAAATGGCAGAGGACGAAATGGCAGGAGGACATAAAGGCAGAAAATATAATTTGAATTCTCGGGTTTTAAACTATTTTGTTTCTTACTTGGTAAATGAAGATTTCAACTTAAATTTTCGAATTATTCATTATGTTCCTAAATTCGAACTGCTAATAATACTTCAATTCTGAGATTTCTGATGTCGTAAGAATTGAGAGAGTGCCACCAAGATTTCCGCCGGAAATTTGGAATGGTCATGAGGCAACTCTGTCTAACAATTCTCGCACAAATAACTTATGTGAGGGGTGGACCCATAAGTTTTTCCATTTGGTTGGATACAACTACCCAACGGTATGCAAACTCATACAAAGACTACAGAAAGAAAATTCCACCGTTCATTCTACAGTTTCCTAGTCCGAAAGAGGACAATACCCCGTCAAGAAAATAAAAAGGTTTATGTTGATCTGCAGTATAGATTGAGGAACCTATGTGTGGATTATGACACAAACAAAAGATATCTTGAGGAATTCTTGCGGGAAATTGCTCAGAACTTGAAATTAACGACAATGTAAGTAGCTAGTCATTCTTATGACTGCAAATTGTTTTTGTAGTCTATTTTACGGTAAATTTTGTTATATAAAATTAATGTCGGGGTAAATAAATAGCCATTCTTTTCTTAAGACTGCACAATGTTTTTATAGCATATTCTACGATATGGGTTATAGGATATTTACGACACTGTAACTAAGTAGTCATTTTTACGACTCCACAGTATTTATAGTCTATATTACGATATATTATGTTATATTAAATTAACGCCGATGTAATTATTAGTCATTCGTACAACTGCAGAATGTTTTTATATTGTGTTCTAGTATATGTGTTATAAGATGTTAACGACCTGGCATCAGGCCGTTAGCCAACCCAAGAATGTAGGGGGGACCCGGCTGAAGTTTGGGGGAGCGATCCAATTATATTATAGTTCATTTGCAAGCCTACCGTGAAAATTTTAGGGGCTGCAAAAATTTAGCGGAACCCGGCCCCCGGCACCCTAGACCCCCTGGATACGGGTCTACCTGGTATGTAATTAGTCATTCTTACGACTGCAAAGTGTGTTTATAGTCTATATTACGATATATCCTATCTTAACTATATATAAAACTAGAGTCGGCGAGAACTATCTTGGCAGTGACGTCAACGCTCTCAGTTGCAAGGCTACCAACTTACGCTATTCACAAATAGTGCTTGGATGGTACACTGAACGCTTCGCACGTCTCGTCGTAACTACAGTTTAAAATAATGCTGGTAGCGAACTAGAGAGAATTTAGATAACAATGTATTTGATTAATACTAGCATATATATATATATATATATATATATATATATATATATGCATTGTTACGACAAAGAAAGAAAAAATAAAATTAGACCCTATATTTATGTCGTCAAACGACAATATCTTTCCTTTCAAAAAGCAGTTTTCTATTTCCAATAGATTTTTTTTTTTAAAACCTAAATCCAAACTTGCGCAGTAACCTATTTGTTGTAATGCCCACTCAGAACCTTTGAAGTCAATGCTTTTCTTAAGTTCGCAAAATAATTTATTTAAAGTGGCGACAATGCCTTCAGCATAGAGATTGTGAATTGTTCTACTAACTACTACTTCATCGAAAGAATCTAAATTTGTTTGTCTTTTCTGTGTATTTGGCCTTGCTTTACAGGGTGTTACGGCGGGTTGTCCAGACTTTACTCCTTCTCTTTCATAATTCGCCACACGGATCTCTCACTGACACATGTTGCTCGGGAGGTTTCATGAACACTGTGAGATTTATTATTGTTTGCTGCAAGAAAAGTTGTAAACATTAAAACCAATCTCTTCTGCATCACAATGCAACGGCTTGCCTTTCTGTAAGGTACTATCACCCATTCTTATACACAAAATTTTGAGAACGAGAATAAAAGAAAGGATTGGCCACTTTCACCAGTCAGCACAGACTGTACAGACCTAGAGAAAGAAAACACGCGCTTTTCAGTTTATTTCATTTCGCTTTTGTTTTTCTAATTTGTTTGTTTTTCCTGGAAGTACTGTTCTTACGTCCTATTGGTAAATGTTATACTTTTCGAAGCTACATTCACTAACCCCCACGCTCTGTTTCCGCGACCAGGAAACACGTTGACATATCATCCTCTAACTCAAGGACCGTTATAGGTAAAGACATGGAAGTTTCTTTAAAATAAACTTTGGACTTCCCTTCCCATTTCGACCACTGCATATTTGTATCAATCTTCAATAGAACGAAAGTTTGTAGCATGTTGAAATCTGAGTGTTGTTAGAACAGAATAAACATAAATGGCTATCATTTAAAATTATTTTCCACATACTTATATATAAAATTCAAATATAAAATAACCATATTCTTCATAAAAGTTATATAAATATAAAAGCAAAAGAATGTAGCATTTATGTCTCCTTGAACTCCAGTTATCGTTATACAAAGATGACAAGTATATTTATCAAAAACGAATCTCCCATTTAGGTTCATTTCCTTTCGCTTTCCTGTTGTAGAGAACGGAGCGTGTTTTTAAGTTGGTATTTGTGTTCGCGCATTTTCTCTTTCCTGGGATTGGACGTTGAATTGAACGAAGCGTCTGCTTTAACCAGTGGGATGGCATATGAGCAAGAGCGAAGCCTACGTCACTGCCAGGATAATTATCGGGCACTGTACATGAGCTGACATAAATTATTGAGCACTTCCTGTAGGGCTACAATGACCAAATTTGGAATGATTGTAGGTTTCCGGAACTAACCCACAGAAAAATTGCCAAAATTGAATATTTTTAATTTTTAAGGGGTCTAAAGATAGGATGAAGAATTTCCCCAACTTTTTTAAATGGGCTTATTTTGGACATATAATCTCATGTTTTAGATACTTAGAATTGGCATATGAACTTGAAATTCGGTATGCTTGTACGTTTTCGTTGGCACTACCTCAGTAAATCAGTAAAAACAAAATATTCCAACTTTAGAGTGGTTTTATAAGGAACTAAAAAATGAAATGAAATGAAATCTTTAAGTTTTACGTCCCACGGTTATGCCGGTTAGGCTAAAGGAGACGGTGATGATGAGAGATGAGTGAAAATGGTGGAATGAAGAAAGTGGGAGGAAACGGGAGAACCCCGAGAAAACCCACGAGCACGGTGTTTGTCCACCACAAAGTTCACTTGGCGGAGGCTGGGATGGAACCCGCGACCCCAAGCACCAGAGGTGAACGCTCTACCACTGAGCCACCGCGCCCCCCAAGGAACTAAAAAATCTTTCCCATGTTATTCATGTGGAACACCTTTTACACCCTCAAATTATTGAGTATTTCCTGTAGGGCTACAATGATTAAATTTGGCATGATTGTAGCTTTCTGGGACAAACCCACAGGAAGATTGCCAAAAGTGAATATTTTTAATTTTTAGGGGTCTAAAGGGGGATGAAGAGATGCTCATGTTATTTAAACGGACGTTTTCTTAAGATACAAAATCTTATCTTTTAGATAGTTGAAATAGGAAAAGAAACGATAGAATTACGGACTTAAGAGATGCGAGGCCGTAGGCCGAGCAAAGACAGTGTGTGGCAGCGAAGCCCCCGGATGGGCAGATTCAGGAAATACGAAGAGCGAGTTCACAAAATTTATTGTTGATGGAAAGACCGGTAGATAAGAAATGCGAAGCAGTAGGCCGAGCAGACCTGGGGGTTTTGCCCCAACTACTCAAAGGCTAGTTTTGTTATATAAAATTAATGACGATGTAAGTAATAGGTCATTCTGACGACTGTGGACTGTTCCTTGTAATCCGTTCTACGATATCCGTTATTATTGAGAATTAAGAAAGATGTACGTAATTAGTATTTCTTGCAACTACAAGCTGTGTTTTATAATTTAAAGTATATGTAATAAGAAATTAGAAAAAAACTGTAAAGGAATTTTATAGGTCTGTAACATGATGTGTATTAGTATTGAAGAATAAATAGTAACAATTCTTTCAGGTTTTTGTATGCTTTCAATCTATATTTTCTTGTACTTAGAATTGAAAGATGATAAAAAAAATAAGAAAAAAGTTAAGATTTGTTAAGTTTCAAGTTAAGTTTGGATAACTGATATTTACGCTCTTGGTTCAATTTAGCTATATTTATACGCATTGAACATTCGAGGCAGAAATGACTAAATCGAGAACCGTTACCTACTAACAAATATAATAGATGAAACCTTAAAATATGAGCCCTAGGAGTTATAATTTTTGCCAAATTAACTTTCGGCCATTCTGTCCTTCTCCCATTTCGACCGCTGCCATTTTGTCATCCTGCCATTACGTACGCTGCCATTTTGTCTTCCTGTCATTATGTTTCCTGCCATTTTGTCCTCCTGCAATTCTGTCCTAAATTCTTTAATTGCGAGTACAGAAAGGGGCCGATGCGGGAAAATTACAAAGATATAGAATTACTATGCTGAGTTTAGGATAACATTTTTTACACAAAATTCCAAAGAAAATGGCGGTAATAGTATACATGAGAACCCCCTTGTCTTCCGTGCGCGAGGATACTTCTTACTGTTCCACTACGTAGGGAGATGATGTTATTTCATGTGCAAGTGATAATAGAACGCAGAGGAAACCCAGATCATGTTGTATTCACACTCCAATGTAAAGTGTGAATACAGCCTGATCTGCGTTTCTTCTGTGTTCTATTACCACTTCTACATGAAATAACATCATCTCCCTACGTAGTGGAACAGTAAGAAGTATCCATGTGCACAAGACATACGATATGCGTTAAATTCCCCCTCCCCCACACACACATAGTCATAGATAAAGTACAAAGGAACTACACATGCAGATATAAAGTACAGGCACGTTCTTTTTTATTTTCGTATCAGTCGATAAGTAAATAAGAGTCGCTTTGTTACCCCCTTTGTTAGTTCGTACATACTCAATGAATAATCCCTAAAAGTATGAGCGTCCTGCTCCTTCGGGAACTGATGCAGCTTTATGTATATTATATCCAAAATGGCTTCCATATTTCTAATTTACAAAAAGACTTCACATAATAAATCGATTGATTGTAGCGGAATAAAATTCTAAAGATGTTTTTGAAAACTAATATCAATAATTAGAATAAGTAAAGTATACTACACGTCTTCGGAATATCTGTCTTCTTAACATTTTAATTTTATTTAATTTTATCCAATACGTAATGCACTTTCCAATATTGCCATAATATTCTTCCAATATAAAAATACTACAACAAAACAAACAGAAGATGTGAAAATATTCACGATATATGATACATAATTTTTGCATTCCTCGTTTCTGCCAATGTTTAGCAGAAGGTGTCTAGGCATTTCTTTTTAATGATAGAATTTCGCTGATTTCTATTAATATTAGGTTAGGTTATGTAAGGATTAAGTACTTGCATCACTGTATTCACATTTTTTATGTACGCTTCCGCTAAGTACATATAGTGTCTACAAGACTTCGTGTTTCTCATTTCCACGTGTAGTACGATTCGATTCTTAAATTACACAGAAATTGGTTACAGTTCTCTTACTACAACTCCCGTACATTTGTATTATTAACGTACTTCTGGACCTTTTCACCTAGGAAAAGTATTCTATTTAGATGAAGGCGGACAGAAATTAACCCTGTATCCTTTTTCGATTCTAACACACACAGGCCTCCATCAACTAAATATTAGGCTAGGAAAAATTTAAGCATTAGAGTCACTGATGCCCCTGTTCCTACGGAAGTACACTCGACCTTCAGCTCTGTTCCACCAGTTTCGCCCTCCCTGACCTAGTAATGCGAAGTGGGAATATTCCCGGTGGAAAGGAATTTAAAAATGTGAATATTCCTGGGTTTTTTCCCTGGCCTATAAATTCCCGGGATGGATTGTATTTCCATTTCTTTACTTTATCTTCCAAATTATAAGAACCATATGACGACTTACTTTAATATATTATGACTTACTTCTAGGTTTTAAAGAATTTGAACAATATGATTTTTTAAGTTCCATTTCCATTAAAGTAGGGTAATTGTTCAGTATTGGGGAGCCAAAACTAGGATGATTTACGGAAGAAATGAATTGACAGTGGTGTTCAAGCAGTCAAGAAAGTATCGAACACATTTTTTTTTTTTTTTTTTTTTTAGGGCAGTAGGGGATTTGTACAAACCGTAAAGGTAAGTGGAAGTTATTTATGTGAGAAAAGAAAGTGAATTGTTGGTAACGAAGATAGAAAACAACGTATCCTGCGGGGCTCTTACCCGCCTTTACTTGCTAACGCTCGCTAGGGAATCCTGGCTGAGTTTAATGTTGGTAACGTAATTTAACGTATGAAACCATAAAACTACCTCATCGCAAAAAAGTTGGTGCAAAATCTGGCTCTCCGAAAGCTAAATAACAGCCAAAAGTAGCAAAATACTAATTTACAAATAATAAAAAGGTACCATTTTGTACAGTAATGTAGAATTATATAGAAATAGAGGTAAAGTACTATTAGTAAACCCTGAACCATCCTTGTAATAGACGTCGGTCTGTCTCCTCTCCCTGACTCGAATTTCTGAAGAGGTACTCGGACTTCCTTTACATGTGAATTAACGCATGAAATTTCGAGAAATAGGTAGGAAGGAAAGTCGTGTGTGGCAGTGTTACATGCAAAATTATAAAGACAAGAAAGACATTCAAATATTGTGAACATACATATTTATGCGCAAATGTTGAAAAAGTGGTGGTAGATGTGTCTTCTGGCAGTAATCTAACTTAATTTGTTTATAGCATTTAAAAATTTTGTATGTTTATAATATCAGTAGTAGAGTCAAGTTTAGAAAACCCACTTATATCTAAATTTGAACTGTTTAGCGGTTTAAAAGTGTGTGGAATTACTATAACAATTTTGGAACATATTTACTTTTATAGAACATATTGTAAAAATATATCTATTTATGCGTACTCTCTTAATATAATAAAACATCGTAAGACGGGGTTACTTTGCACAAAATATCAAAAGAGTTTCACAGTCCTCTCTCGGCAAAACCATGAACAGAAAAGTTTCAATTGGCACCGTAAGACAGAACATCTAACTGTATTTTGGCTATAATATTGGCGGTTAACATCAGTTCTAATTACCGGGAGGGTTCATTGTTGTAGAGGTATGGAAAGCAGTCACTGTAAAAGCCACTAAAATTTGAAAGATATCACGTACAAGACTTTCCGTCAAAGTTAAGTCAGGTTCGTAGAATACTATTGTGTATAATGTGATTTTGATGCAATAGCACTTGGTCGGCATGAAAATCCTCCCACAAGGGTGAAACGGTGTACCCGATACATTTCGAGACACTGATTACGAATATCCCATCGATAAAGTTGCTGCACTTTTTTTTTTTTTTTTTTGGCGGGCTTCTGTTTACATAATTGACAGAAAAATCGTATCTTTCGTACTTAATATGAGTTTTCCGTGTTTGGAGTACATAATTCAGAAATTTTACGAGGGTGGAAGGGTATAGCGGATAGATTTCGAGAAACTGATGACGAATATCAAATCGAGAAGGTTCCAGCACGTAAGTTTTTTTTTTTCGGCGGGATGCTGCTTCCATAGTTGACAGAAAAATTGCATTTTTCGTATTTAATACGTGTTTTCCGTGTTTGGAGTGCATAATTCTGAATTTTTATCTTAATCCAAGAACTGTTACTAGACTATATCCCAGCAACATTGTTTTCTCTAGCTAACGACCCCCGGAAACGTACCCCCTCCGCTTGCGTTGCAAAGATTTATTGTCGTTCCACACTGCATACATTAAAACCTAGCTGTTATTCACGGAGAAAGGTTTCTTAATCAACTTGCGATCATTCGTCGGCTCCCATTCGTCTAGACGACAGACAAATTGTTAAAAAAAAAAAAAGGGCGTGAAGACATACACCACGTTGTCGCGTGAAACAAATATTTCAGTTTCGAGTTGATGTTCGTGTTAGAACGTGGTGTTACGCTGTGTCTGTGTATACCGTAGGTGAAAAATATTTTTGGGTGAAATATTGACGTTTGTGTTAAACGAACATGCCGATAACTTGCAACAATTCGACAGATTCATTCTGCTGCATATGTGGGGAAGTGATTTTCAAGGAACAAAGGATGTTCAAGGATTTTCATGGCCATTGTCACCGTTCCTGAAGACAGCCTGCTATCTGTACTTCGGGTGTAAAATCGGCGACTAGGATCGCGTTTGGGCTCCGAAACAAAGTTGTAACTCGTGTGCGCGTACTCTCACAGGATAGTTCAAAGGTACACATAAATCGATGCCGTTCGCCGTACCTATGGTTTGCCGCGAACCTCGTGATCATGTTTCAGACTGTTACTTCTGCCTGACTAATATAAAAATTGTTTCAAAAACTATGAAGCATAAAACACAGTATCCTAACTTGGATTCCGCGAGGAGATCTGTGAAACATGATGTTTGTGTGCCTGTACCCGTACCACCAGACTCATACACCCTGTGCATTGTTTCATCTGATGAAGAACCTGCTGCTTGTGAGGATGTTGCACAATCTTCGAATACACAGTCAGATCCCAAATATGCTCCATTGCCTGACATTAATGAACCACATGTGATAAGTCAGGAAGAGCTAAATGATCTGATCAGGGTCTTAAACCTTTCCAAGTCTAAGGCCCTCTTGGTTTTACCACTACTTCAACAATGGAATGTACTAAACAAAGATGTGAATATGAGATGAACTAGAGGTGAGCCTAGTTCCTAATTTTACAAAGGATGGTGATTTGGTGTATTGCAGTGACATTCCATCGCTTATGGGACAACTGAAGTTGAACTAGAACACTGAAGATTGGAGACTATTCGTAGATTCCTCTAGAATAAGTCTAAAGGGAGTGTTGCACAATGGCAATGAAAAGCCAGCCATCCCTATTGCTCATGCTGTACATATGAAAGAAACATACGAGAACATGCGAAACCTATTGTAGGAAATAAATTACGAACAGTTCCAGTGGTCTGTATGCGCTGACCTTAAGGTTATTGTCATCCTCACCGGTTTACAAGGAGGTTACATAAAGCCCTGCTGCTTCTTATGTCATTGGGATAATCGAGCCAAAGATCAGTACACCATCACAAAATGGTCGCCAAGGAAGCAACTGGTCCCAGAGGAGATGAACGTGGCTAATGAACGTCTTTTGGATCCGGAGAAAATATCTTACCACCCCTTCATATCAAATTAGAACTCATGGAGGTCTTCGTCAAGGCCCTGAACCGGTATGGTGAAGCATTTAATCATCTCAGAAAACTATTCCCAAGACTCAGCGAGGCCAATGTGAAAGAAGGTGTTTTTACGGGACCTCAAATCAGAGACGTTTTTAAGGATACTATATTTTCTTCTAAGCTTAATGAAGTAAAAGTGAGGCTTTCGAGAAGTGTGCAGTAACTTTGTAGGGAATCATAAGTCTCCTGATTACAAACACATTGTGGGCAGGTTAATTACTTCATTTCGTAACATGGGATGTAATATGTCCCTAAAGTTACTCTTCCTGCATTGCCACCTGGACTTCTTCCCTGAAATGTACAGCTTGGGGGAGGTCTCTGACGAACACGGGGTAGGGTTTCACCAGCAAATAGCCAGCATGGAGAGGCGCTACAGTGATAAATGGAGTGCAAACATGTTGGCAGACTTCTGTTGGAATGTGACACGCGAGACACCCTGTAGTAATTACAAGAGGAGTAGGAAAACCAAGTGACACCTAAGTGTTTAACTTTTATGCAATTTTATCTGCATAATTTTTATTGATATTTAAATTATAACGTGCAAATTATTATGGGTGGAGAATAACATCTTTCGGTGGATATTGAAACTCTCCCCCTCCTCCCTGAAAACTGGTAGGTCCTGGAGAAAAACAGGTTACGAATTCAAACTCAGGAGCTCGAAACCTATAGGAATCACCTATTTTCGTTCGTGGGAGCGAAAAAGATTTTCATTTTGCCGACCAGTGTAGTTAAAATTGAAATTTGAAACGTTTTAAAGTAATAGAAAAAGTAAAACTGGGAGAAGGCAGTTTCAGCCTCTACTCGGGGTTACTTTGCACCGGTCTAAAAAACCACTCATGTAGGAAATTATTACTACTAGAACCTCCTGCATTCTAAATTTAGTTAATTTTCTATTTAGGAAGATGCCGGAATGAATTTATTGTTTGAAAATAAATTATGAACAGCGGCGGATCCAGAAAAGTACTTTGAGAGAGGTTTTACTCACAAACTTTTTTAATTTTTTATTTTTATTATTATTTTATTTTATTTTATTTATTTATTTTTTTTGTTTTTTGTTTAAAAATCACTACACTTTTGTGGGGAGCTTGCAGCTTATACACATAGGAATGACCAACATTAGATTTTTTTTTAAAAAAAAAGAATCATGCAATTTGGAAGAGTTTCAGCCTGAAAGTCCCAAATCACGTAAATCTCCCACTAATTATGATTGGGATGATACTCTTGCACATAAGAAATAACCAAGGAAAATCAGTCCACGGCAATTTTTTTTTCCTGAGTTGGCATTTTTGTGGGACACACTGAACTATTAGAATGGGGTTCCTGTGCCGGTATCAGAAAATACATAATTCTCTTTACAAATATAAATAATTGAAGCTAAGTACTGATACCGGTATAATCATTCTAATAGCAATATTTCATAGACTGCAAGTAGTTTTGTATAGAAAGTAAAATGTATAAATACTTATGTTACGTTCGTATGTTCAACATACTTTTTTTTTTTTTTTTTTTTTTTGCATGTTGTGCAAAGTAACCGCAGCTATGGGGTTACTTTGCACCAAAGTATATATTTCAATAACTAATTATGGTTATACTGAATGTCTACTAATGAACTTGCACTCATGTTTTCCTTATATATCTAGCTATTATATGTTTAAATTACAGTGTTCTAAATCATCACGTTTGTAAGTTAAATGCGATTTTCTTTAAAATGGCTTAAATCTTGTGCAAAGTAACCTCGTCTTACCGTATTAATAAAATAACATCGTTAAGAATATACATTTTAAAGACTCCTCTGGGGACAACAGTAATAATATACTGTGATGGAAACGAATCTAACTTTTAAATCATAACATAGTAATAGAATGCAGTTTTCTTTGTGATTGTACATAAATTCACGAAAAATCCCTACATTTGGGAATATTCCTGAAAAATTTCTTTCCAGAAATTTACCCATCACTACCCTGACCCACTAACATATTGTTCGTTTAAATCTGCTGTTGAGTCAGATTCGTTTGTGTGTTTTGTATTGACTATAGCCCGCTCCCCCCAGTTATTTTTAACGAATCATAGTGATTCTAACGATTCCTATTTGTTCCTAATAAATCGGAATCACATGTTATAAAGATTTAAGATGAAAATCTTGTGGTGGGGAAGCTTTAGTATAAGTAGTAGTAGTAGTAGTAGTAATTAGTAGCAATAGTAGTAGTAGTACTAGTAGTAGGAACGGGTTAGAAGTCCCGCAGGGGTTGGTTGGGATGTAGGTATGGATATAAGTAGTAGTAGTAGTAGTAGTAGTAGCAGCAGCAGTAATAGTACTAGTAGCAGTAGTAGGAGTAGGAGTAGTAGTGGTAGTAGTAGCAGTAGAAGTAGTAGTAGTAGCGACTCTTCCAGTTCCGGTGACAAAGAACTGGGGGAGCGGGCTATACACAAGCCGCTTTTTTTTTCTTTGACTGGAGCAAATATTTACACAGGGAATGTGAAAACATGTATTATACAGTTACTTCTGGTGGATACCGTGAACTTCATCTATGCCCAGTAGGATACTACGGTGTGACCAGTGGTCGAAGTGAGACGGTATGCGGTAGTATGCCATACCGCATCTGGTTTTCCGGTAATGAGGATATACCGTCTCTGGTTTTTCACTGATCACGACAATATTTAAATAACAGATACGTCGAGTCAAAATCATAATAAAACATATCGCCTCTGCTTTTTTTTTCCACTTCGAACACTGTGTATTACCCAGGGAAAAGTATTCTGGAGAACAATGTGAAGGACGGGTAGGGGTAATATATATATATATATATATATATATATATATATATATATATATATATATATATATATATATCATGACGTGAAACACTAACCTGATATATTAATGCATTGACAACCACGTTAGCACTTTTAAAATACATCAATGATATAAACTACGTGGGAGAAATTTACAACAGTTCACTGATAAACGCTCACACAGACGCAGGGTGCCAGGACGATATAAATTATTTGGTTCCGATAGAAGACTGTGCAATGACAATAGGGACGTTCAGGAATGTTTTGCATTATAGCAACGCTATACTTGCGATACACTTCAAAATAGTAGCGGACTGACTTTACAAACAAGCTCACTGGGAGCAGAATGCCAGTACCATCTAAATTATTTGAATGTGCAATGAAGTGGGCACATTCAGGAATGGTTTGCGTCAAGACTACGCTAATCCTAACAATAATCTGCTACGCCGTTGGATGTCGCTACCATCCACATATAACGCGACTCAGTTAGACTTACACAGTCCCAATTCTAGTTTACCTACTTCTCATGAGATGTCGCCATGGTCTCTATTCCATAATTTTTGCATTCAGTGTTGCTACTTCAGTGTTTGAAACACGTTCAGTTATTTAGTTCATCAGCGTACGCGTATGTGCAATTGAACTAGATAGATATGTGTAATGATTGTTTCCGTAATATTTCCAAGGTCGACCTAAACCGCTTCTACACGCATATATAATTGTTTAATTATTAGTAAACTATAATAACAAGTCAAGTAAATGCTTATGCGAAATTCTTGTTTGTACACAAATAGTTTCGATACCAGTGCCAACAGAAAATTCCCCCATCGTTTGTTTAATATATTTTGTATATAAATAGCAATTTCATTTGTAATTTGGAAATGTTTCAATGGTTTGGACAGACTTCGATTCAGCGTTGCCATAGTGTACGATAATTATCAAAAGATACGATAATTTTGTGCTCCGGTTGATAGAAAATAATAATTATAAAACGTACGATAATTTTAGGATTGGATAGAATATACATTTTCCACTGGTATTTTCTTTTTGCCTAAGGAAGACCAACGGTTTGGGCGGAGATAAACAGGAACAAAAAAAGAGGGATTAAACAAGGATGCTACACACACACACACATTTTATATATATATATATATATATATATATATATATATATATATATATATATATATATATACGAGAAATACGATAATTTCTTCCGATATTCGATAATTTTTAGGTATTATGACAATAAATTTGTTTCCGTAGTCTGGCAACGCTACTTCGATTTAAAAAAAAAGAAAAGAAAAGAAAGAAAGTTAGTTCTAAAATATGCTAGATTGGTTTACTTTTTCCCCTCTACTTTTATAAAGCTTAATAATTTATAGTATTGACACGGAATAGATAGTCATAATGTGCATTTCAGAAAAGCGTCTGATTTCAAATAATCAGCAAACTTATTTTAATATATTAATAATTCTGTAAATGAGAATGAAATGAAATCTTTAAGTTTTATGTCCCACGAATATGTCCGCTAGGGTGATTAAAGGAAACGGTGATGATGAAAAATGAAGGAAATGGTGGAATGAAGAAAGTGTGAGAATATGGGAGAACCGCGAGAAAAGCCCCGCGGTCCACAAAAATAAGCTTAGTGATGGGTAAATTCCCGGGAAGATTACCAAAATTGGATTTTTTCTGGGAATTTATGTACAATCTTAAATAAAATTGCATTCTATTACTATATTATGGTTTCAAAGTTCGTTTTTTTTGTGTTTTTTTTATCACAGTAGCTATATTATTACAGTTGTCTCCAGGCCTGTATTTAGGGGGGTGAACCCCCCTAAATTCTGGCTGCCAAAATTTTGCTCTTACTTTTTTGCGATATTCTATTCCGATGTTGTTGTTTTATGGTTTCATACGTTAAATTACGTTACCAACATTAAATTTAGAGAGCATTGCCGAGCAAGCGTTAGCGAGTGAAGGCGGATTATAGCCCCGCAGGGCACGTTGTTTTCTATCTTCGTAACCAACAATTCACTTTCTTTTCTCACATAAATCACTTCGACTTACCTTTACGGTTTGTACAAATCCCCTACTGCCCTAAAAAAAAACAAAAAAAAAGTGTTCGATACTTTCTTGACTACTTTAACACTACTTTCAACTCATTTCTTCAGTAAATCATCCTACTTTCGGCTATTTTTGGCCCCCCAATACTAAACAATTACTTTACTTTTTAGTGCAAATGGAAGTGGAACTTAAAAGATCATATTATTAGTTATATAAAGTACTGTCAAAGAATTTTAAAATTTTTAACCTTCAAATTCTTTAAAACCTAGAAGTAAATCATAAAATATAAAATAATGTAATTAGTCATACGGTTCTTATAATTTGGAAGATAAAGTAAAGAAATGGAAATAAATTCCTTCCCGGGAATTTATAGGCCAGGGAAAAACCCGGGAATATTCCCATTTTTTAAATTCCTTCCCATCGGGATAATTCCCACTGCCCATCACTAAATAAGCTCACATGGCGCAATACGTGATCGAACCATTTACTCCTTGCACCAGAGATAAACGCTCTACCACTGACCTTTTTTCTTAAAGTACTTAAAATATGGAGGACGTTCATTAAAATGAGGGATGAAAAGGTACACATAGGGTGAATTTTGTTATTCCATACTGCAAAATATCTCGGAAAAAAAAGCATCAGACAAAAAAATGTACGAAATAAAATTTATATTTTGCAGGCAGAAATTTCTCTATGATAAAATTCCCTTCCCCCTTAGAGGTGTACGGCGAAAATGAAAAACTGTTTACAAACCCCGTCATTTAAATTGAAGATTCGATACGTAAATTTTATTGGAAAAAGTTTTCGAATGCTGATAGGCCGGTGTAATCGGTTAAATCTAAGTTCACTAAGGTATCTTCAATTAGGTAGGTTAAATAGGCCTTTCTCAGCACCGAAGCTATATAAAATACAGAGAGACCATTTAACTTGGAATTCGAATCACTGTAGTGGGTTCAAATGTCAATATCTTCAACCGGGAATCGAATATTTTGTATGTAGACGTTACTTTATTTGTTAGTTAAAAATTTTACTTTAAAAAAAGTTATATGGGGTGGCCCATTTTAATATTTCCATGAAAATATATTGAAACCTTTTGAAGATAAATGAACCGAACAATAACTCAAATTGGAAATCCAATAAGGTACGTCGAATGGTATTGTCGCTGTGCCGCCCAGGTCCGCTCTTCATGGGGGCTCAGGGCCCAACTTTAAAAATTTAAATGTAAATATATATCCAGTAATATCTCGTTCGTTAGTTTTTTAAAAAACTAAAGAGCACTGTTGCAAAAGATTTTTCATATCAGTCACCGTTTTCAAAATGGCCGCCAAGACATGGTGCCTGTATCAAATAAAACGTCAAGTACCACTAATATGAAAACTAGGGACGGGCACGAGTCGAGCTAAAACGCGACTCTCCTCGAAACTCGACTCGAATAAATATATAATTACTGTAGTTTTTACCATCTAGGCTGAGACTTGCACGGTCGAATTTTTGAATTGAGTTGATTTTGATTTTATCGTCCCTTTCAGCAGCGAGGCTATATGAGACGGCACCTACTGATTAACGTGGAGTCCTAACCACAAGAGTTCCCGTCGAGAATCGAACCCGCTTAGCCACGAAGGAGCTCTGGTTGAATTTTTTAGCCCAATTAGAACAAGAACCCGGATAGTGATGTCAACCGGCTCGGCTCGGTGCAAGTGAGTGAACAGCTTGAGCCGGCTCGGTTATAATTAGCACTGGCTTGGTAGAAGCGAGTCAATCGGCTCTGTTTGACCCGGCTCAACTCAGCAGCCAATGGCTCGAGCCGGCTGTGTTGGGATGAGTCATTAGCTCGGTTCGGTTGTGCTCAAGTGAGCCATCGGCTCGATCCAGCCAACTCGGTAGACGTGACATGTGAGCGGTCTTTCTGAGCTTGGCTCTGTGGTGAACAAGCCGTGAGTCGACCCATTTAAACCAATTGCACCATTAGAGTAGGTAAAGTAGGCTCAGGTCATTTAACCTGATCAAATGTTCGAGTTGGTTCGCTACAGGTCAGATGTGGCTTTTATGGAAGTGACTGTATATTCGGCTGAATGGGTCTTCTTGTATCGGGGGTCTAGTTTAAAGAAATCCTTGATTCGGCTGTGATAAGACTATTACGAATCTAAGTTCTTGTACAGTCAGGTATAAATTTCCAACTTGATAAATTTCTTGTATATCTATCTTGATGAATTAATGGATTGAAGCTGTGTTTAGTAGCTTCCATTGATTTAGGTGGGTGGGATCATGGGTCACTTGCGCCTCCTTTGGGTATGACATTAGTGTTCTAAATGGTCTCTTTCTGCGCATACCGTTTGTTGGAACCGAGACAACAAACTTGCTGAGAATAGACAAACTTGATGCAAGGTAATGTTTTGGAATTTAAAAGTAACTTAATCAATATTGAACTCTTTTTAGACAAGACATTTCATGTTTCTGTCAAATTATCTTTTGATATCAATAAAATATTTTTTTTTCATTTTGCTTTCACTATGCCCATATTATTCAAACTTACCCTATTTCTAGTCAAAAGATTGGCCTACGTTTTAATAAAATTCATTTCTGATAATTTATGCATCATCGCGCGTACACTTTGAAGGCTGAGAGAACCTCAGCATGTCGCTGGTGTCCAAATTGATACTGATTAAACACTTTTACTGATATCTCCAACAGCCAAATCCAATAACAATAAAGAAAATGTGAGTTGAGTTGAGTTGATTTTAACGTCCCGTTCAACAGCGAGACTATATGAGACGTGGATCTACTGATTAACGTGGAATCCGAACCACAGCATCCTCGGCCGACATCGAACTAGGGATAGCCAGACGGATCCGGATCTCGGATATCCGGATCCTATAAGATCCGGATCCGAAGTTTTGTATCTTGGATCCGGATCCGAAATTTCGGATCTTGGATCCGGATCCGAAGTTTTGTATCTTGGATCCGGATCCGAAGTTTCGAATAGTGGATCCGGATATCCGGTTCCTGGATCCACACCCGAAATTTCGAAGTTCAGATTCGGACTCCTGTTTTGAATATTTTAGGCCTTAGATTGAGACCCAGAACTAAAATATCCATATGTATAAAATTTACTAGGTGAATTTTATCTAACTCAGTGGGAAGACAATTGAATTTAAATGACAAAAGATTACATCAAAATCTCATTTTCACATTTTTCGGGGTTAGACCATTGTTGCGCACACTCCATCATTTAGTCTTTAGTATATCTTTAAACGTACTACAAGTATGCCACTTTCATCTCAAGTCAGTAGTTATATAGATCTACCTTTTGTTATATATTAATCGAGTTAGGATTAAAATTCGATTGTTTGTGAGACCTATGATAATATTTTCAGAATGTGTTATAACGTTGAAAAAGTGCATAGTAATGCTGCATATTTTCTTTGTGCCACATTGGAATTTAATGTAATCTATCTTATACAGCCGGCTCTTATGATTAATTCAATGATCTGAACTCCTGCAGCATTACGCTAAAATCATGGATGTCTTTGAATTTTCGTCATCATTTATATTTTTTTTTATTACGAGCAAAATAAATATCATAAGCGGTATTTTACATAATACATATAGACGCAGATCAGTCAGTTGATTGCTTAAAGTTTATAGCAAAGCTATTACATTTCTACGACACTGGCGGCCTTAGGACATAATCCATGGCTTTCCCATAAAATCTTAAATCTCTCTATATAAAAAGGGCAAAGTCCTGAGTGACTGAGTGAGTGAGTGACAGATCACCGTACAGGCCAAATCGCTTAAGCTACAAACTTGAAATTTGGACAGTTTATAGGCTTTGTGACGTAGAATACCACTAAGGAAGGACTTTGGGAAATTCGACGAGGAAGGGGGGAAATGGGGTGGAAAATATTGATGATTCTAGACGTTAGATACTTCAAATTTGGTATTTGGGTTTCTCATTGAAAATAATTTGATACTTGTTTAAGTGCTTTTTGATATTTAAATTAGAAGGGGCAGGGAAGATATAGAAAGTAAAAGAGCGGGTGGTAATTGCAATTATTGCAATTAGTATAATAATATGCCTATATCTCGGAAACTTAAAGGGTTAGAAACATGGAATTTGGTATTTGGACTTCTCACTTAAAATAATTAGATACGTATTTCAACGTTTATATATATATATATATATATATATATATATATATATATATATATATGGGTGTGTGTGTGTGTGTGTGTGTGTGTGTGTGTGGCCCAGAAGGGAAGAAAAAGGGCGAGAAGAAAATTAAGTGGGGATTACAATTATTGTATTAATATGTTATATCCTTTAAGGTTAGAGACTTGAAATTTGGTATTTGCATTCCTCATTGAAAATAATTTGACATGTGTTTCAGTGTTTTTTGACGTTTCAGTAAAAAGGAAAAGAAAAGAGATGGAAAGGAAAGAGGGTGGGGATTGTAATTATTATAATAACATGTCAATATCTGGGAACCTCTGAAGGTTAGGAGCATAGAATTTGGTATTTGGACTTTACATTTGAAATAATTAGGTATGTACTTAAGCGTTTTTTGATGTATGTCTTAGAGGGGAAGAAAAGGGTCGGGGAGAAAAGACTTTTATATCTCGGAATCCTGGAATGTTAGAGAAATGAAACTTGTTATTTGAACAAAAATTCGTTATGAAATGAAATCCTTGAGTTTTACGTCCCACGATTATGCCAGTTAGGCTAAAGGAGACGGTGATTATGAGAAATAAATGAAATGAAGAAATTGGGAGGAAACGGGAAAACCCCAAGAAAACCCACGAGCACGGTGTTTGTCCACCACAAAGTCCACACGGCGCGAGCTGGGATCGAACCAGGGACCACAAGCACCGGAGGTGAACGCTCTACCACTGAGCCACCGAGGCCCCTTAAAAATTCGTTGTTTGCAGGCGTATGATGTGCGAGGCCGTAGACCGAGCAAATGTGTGGGCTGGGGGGAAAGCCCCCATGTACTCGCACTGAAATTCGGTATGTGTCGGGATACCGGAATGTTATTACATACAATTTGATATTCGAACTTAGATTCGGTATGGTTGTAGGTTTACGAGGTACGAGGTCATAGGCCGATCAAATGAGATATCAGAGGGTCTAAGGGCAAATCCCCAGACATTTCTTTTTAAATTGATTATGATTAGAGGCTTTTGTGGTGCGAGGCCCTAGTAACGGGGGTCTAGTGGCGAAGCCCCCAACTAGCCGAGGTCTATTAAGTATATAAATGTATTTGCGTAATGACTGGAAATTGCATGTATGCCTGTGGACAAAATTGCATAAGTAGCAACGAGAAATGACAATCCTTTAAGATAAAAATTTTAGAAAGCTACCAAAATGTACTCTTGAATGAGTTGTATATTATGTTTGCGCAGGGGCGAATCCAGAACGGACTCCTGAAGGGGGCGGATGGATTCTTAGGGGACGGTTGGGGATGCTAACAGTGAAAAATTACTTAGATGATCTGAAATTGCCACAAATTACTACTAAAGTACACTGTTAATGGTGGCGCTGGGTAGCGGCGAACGACTTTTCGCCCTCCCCCTGCATCCGTCTATGTGTTTACATGAATGATACAGCTCCTTATACAACCTATGCAGAGTTAATAGTAGTGGATTACTAATTACAAAGACACGTGTTACTGCTCGAGGCTCCATATGGTATTTTGTATACACATACAGTACATTAATACATTGATTTTGATACATTAATTGCCATTTAGAACTTCATCTCTACTACAATTCTTAATTCTAACTGGAGTGGTACGGTCACGGAGAAACGTACTTTTAAAGAAAGAAAAAAAGCTCATCAAGAGCAAGAAAAGGAAGTTGCTCCTTAATTTGATTTGATCTATATTTTATGGGCTGTTCCATTATGAATGGCCTAGCCCATCACGACTAGGAAATGGCCTCATTCAGTGACCACAATAACTCAGAAAGAATTAGAAAAGTAAGCAGCCTGAGTCTAATGAAGAAGCTTGGGCTTGAGACTAAGGTTTCATCCCAGCATTTGACTAGTGTTACAGAAAACAAAGGACAAATTTCCATCAGGACGACCGCTTTAAAAAAGATTTACTACCTTTTCGGTCAAGTATCTTTACTAGAATCGAATCTGACAATGAGATTGCTCTCACCTAAGTCGACAGTTTTACTCAATCAAATTTGGAGTAATTGTGACATATTAAGGCATGAAAACCAAATATCAACAAAATGAAGAGAACGCAAGGCTGTCACACAATCAGATACCAAAAGTGTCTTAAAATCTTATTTTAAGCATAGGAATGAAAATCACTTTGTCAATAATTTCGAAAATTTTGCTGATTCGGAACACCCGAATTTTTTCACACGGAGTTTCGAATCCGAAATTTCGGATCCGGATTTTGGGATCCGGATCCAAGATTCGGTTTCTCGAATCCGGATCCAAGATCCGTTTTTTCGGATCCGGATCCAAGATCCGAAATTTTGGATCCGAATCCAAGATCCGTTTTATTCGGATCCGGATCCAAGATCCGGATTTTCGGATCCGGATCCAAGATCCGTTTTATTCGAATCCGGATCCATGATCCGTTTTTTTTTTCGGATCCGGATCCGGATCCAAGATCCGTTTTTTCGGATCCGGATCCAAGATCCGTTTTATTCGAATCCGGATCCATGATCCGTTTTTTCGGATCCGGATCCAAGATCCGGATTTTCGGATCCGGATCCAAGATCCGAAATTTCGGATCCGGATCCAAGATCCGTTTTTTTCGGATCCGGATCCAAGATCCGAAATCTCTTATCCGGATCCAGTGTCCGGATATCGGATATCCGGACCCAAGTGGATCCGGATATCCGGATCCAAAAATATCCGGATCTGGCCATCCCTACATCGAACCCAGTTCTCCCACGCGAAATGCGCGTACGCTAACTGCTTATAAAGAAAATGTGTGTTAATTGTCATTGGAATACCTTATATATACTTAAAGTATTAACAAATCAAGACACCCTAAGAATTTAACGACTAGAATTATAAAACAATTATTTTGCCTGTCTTTTGTCTTTTACGTTAATGTATGAACGCACATTAAAAGCTTTTGAGAGAAATTTTGAGGGCTCTAGTCGGGTCGGATGAGTGAGCTGTTGGCTCAGCTCACTTCTCTGTTCGGCTCGATAGTGAATGAGTTGTGAGCTGAGCCGTTGACAACCCTAAACCCGGGCCGAGCAGTTTTGAACATATTTAGCCCGCGACCTATGACTAACAATTTTTGGCTCGATTATGAATACTTGCTCGTCCGGAACTCAAATCATAACCTCGTGAACGATGTCCTTGCCTCTTGAAGACTTCTAGACGACCGAGGTCGACAGTTAATCAATAAACAAATTATATAATTTTTAGTATTCAGATATGTTTATACATGTTCTATTATTATTAATATTATTATTTGTATCATTGATAATAATGACATTATGTAACTAAAAAAGTCGTTTCATATAACAAGATGTGCGGTATCATATGTGTGCACAACACGATGGACAATATTTAGTGTTGCCATGTTGAGGAATATCGCGGTGTAAGGATTTTTGACGTGGTCAGGGATTATGGGAAGATTCTGGTAAAGCGTCTGAAATATAGGTTGAGTTTAGTTTATTTGGAGTTTAACGTACCGTTCAGCAGCGTGGCTATATGAGACGTGGACCTACTGATTAACTTTGAATCCGAACTACATGATCTCCCGCCGGGAATCGAACCCTTGTCCCCCATGTCAAAGGCGCGTACGCTAACCGCTTACCCACGAAGGAGCTCTATGAAATATAGGGATTTTCTGGTTACCTTATGCTTGAAGCATGTATTTTACTTCCGGGAATTTTTAAATCGAGTTCATTTTTGCTTTCGGTTTCGGTTTGTTGTTTTCTGTGAGGAGGGGAGAGAAATTAATTTCACATTAATTTAAGATGACGTAGTTTTCATCTTTATTGTAATACGAAGTACATATATGATTGAATTAATGCTTTATTTACAATAACTTCTGAAACAAATTGTAGCATAAAACACTTTTCCGTTTGTCAATTATTTGCCTATTTCTAATTACTTGCGTGATAGACTCTGCACCCCAAATATACTATCTCAAGTCTAGAGAGAGATTACATTCCTTACGCTCAACAGAATGCAGGGAAAGAATTAGATACAATAGTTTGGCCTGCTGTAAAGGTACTATCCCACATGTACTTGCTACTGAGTGAAAAAAACTTGAGCGGAATTTTAGCCGCCAATCAACGTTCCTGTAGTACTACTGGGTCAGTCTCCTAGACTTGACATGACAAACGTGGTCCTACATGATGTAATAAGTCAATGCTCATTAATTACAAGCCCCTCGGAAACCAATCAGAAACCCCTTTACCCGGCGGTCCGAGGGAGTTCTGGGACCTCTTGAATCTCCGCACTTAAATAATATGCTTGTAGCCTTCACAAATATCCCTATTGTACAGTATATTAGTTTAATATAGCTTTCAATAGTTTTATTTGGGATGCTATCGCACGCTTCGGACAAAAGACAAAAATACAATGGTGTATTTAACGACATATTTATTCGTGCTTCAAACACAAAAGTCTATTATAAAATTGTTGAAAAATTGCACTATCAACATTAATGTATTTTGTTGCCACAACGGATCATTGAAGTCATGTCCTATATTTTTCTTTTAAGCAAATTGTTGAGATATATGAGAGAAAGGACCGGCGAGTAAAACATGAGCTAGTTTATGGGATCGAGTCCTGTTTAGAGCATGATTTATGATTTTACTGTCTCATGTTTGCATTATTTTTACCTTACACGGCAGGACCGTGGAGTTTAATTTTCAAGGATCACATTTAATCCTCCTATTTTTCATGTTAATATGTTGTTGCGTATTGTAATATACAACCAGGCAAGCACCTTTTTTTTTTTTTTTGGAAGGATCAAAGTCAGGAGATTTGAGTTTATCCAGATCGGTTGGATCCCCGTGAATGCATCCCTGGTGCAGGCAAAACACAAGTAGACCTATATCATGTAAAAAGAGTTGCGAACTTTTGACCTGGAGGGTCCGGGCACAGTGACTCCCCCCCGCCGTGGATGCCATGTATCTGATATCTTTCCATACTAAGTCTAGGGATATTTTTTCCAATATGAGGAATATTTGGCATTAGTTAGAAAGGTTTTTTTTTAGCATCAGTGAGGCCCTAGGAACACACTTGGCACATATAGTACAATTGCCGCATTTACGGAATGTTTCAACTAGTAGGTGACTTGTACTACACTTACAAGGTTCGGTTTGGTTCGGCATCTTTTTATGAGCGTTGCATACTTTGTCCTGACACCATTCATTTGACATAAGAAAAAAGGATGGTACACTGTTTTCATCTACGAGGCGATGTCGGGATGGTATCTGTATTAAAATAGCCGTCACCAGTCTTCCATCTTTTTCAGACAGCATAGGCCAAGATGCCAGTTTGCTGTAATTAAATGTAATTCCTTTTTCTATCTATCCCCTCGTCCTTAAGGATGACGTCAGCTCTGCGGAGGGTGGACATTGAATTTGCATGTGTTCCTTAATCTTCATTTGCTCGTTCCACCCATTCTTCTAGGCTCAGAGTACTTAAAACTACATGCATACAGGATTTGCCTCGTTTTCGATATATGACGTAAAGTTATCATGAAAACAAAATTCATGTTTTAATTAAATACTCAAACACAGGTTATCACAACTCAGAGTTCCAGGGAGGTCAATTAACCTTGAGGGAGGGATCACTCCCCTGATCCCGTCTGGCAACGGGTCTGATGCTCCTCCGGAATATAAACCCGGAACCTCGTGAACGATGTCCTTGTCTCCTAGACTTCACGACTACAGAGGTCGACAGTCAACCAGTTTTTAATATTCATATACAAAGTGCCTATCTTTCATGTTTATGCACGGTGTTGTTTTTGTTATAATAATAATAATAATAATAATAATAATAATAATAATAATAATAATAATAATAATAATAATAATAAGTAGTAGTAGTAGTAGTAGTAGTAGTAGTAGTAGTAGTAGTAGTAGTAGTATCGTTGATACTAATTATATTGTCTATGTAGGATACTTTAAGAGAGTACTTGAAACTACACACAGGATTTGGCTCGATTTGACTCCTTTTGGTTCGACTCGACTCCAAACTCGAACCAAATTCCAGTCGAGTTGGAGGAAATTTTTCGAGCCGAGTTCTCGAGTCGAGCTCAAAGATATCTGTTTCGAGTCGAGTCAAACAAAACTCGCTCGAACTCGCGCGTGCCCATACCTAATGAAAAAAGTTGGAGATAAATAAACAGATTCAATGGTTCCTGTATATTTCGCCGATTCATGTTTCTCCGAGTGCAAAGAAATTATCGTACACGTGGCGGTCGGCCGAAAATAGTTAAAAGGGAATTTGTATACAGAAAGTTACTTTTTCCGTCTAAGTGTTTATTTGCTTATGGTTCATTTGTGCAATAATGTTGCCAATTTTCATGGGAAACTATGTGTATCGTCTTCGAGCTTTACGCTCCACTTAGGTGTTGTTGGGTACAGAAAGTTTTTTTTTTCTCAAGAAACTACTAAATTAAATGTGCAAATGATTTTGAAGGATGGCATTCGAAGATGAGGAGAAAGTCAATTAATGATCAAATATATTTAGGTTTATTACCTTGATGCAAAAGAAACAAGCAAAAAACAAAACATTAACGTACATGTTGGAAGTTGGATATTGTTCTAAGCCACAAGAGATGAAAGAGAATCGTATAAACGAACGCCTAGACTAGACTCAAGACTCAAGACTAGACTTCGAATGGTCACACTGACTTAAACCTCTATGTTGTTGCTGTGGCACACTGCGTTCATTTAGATGATTAGGTGATTAGTAACTGTGATTAGTAACAAATAATTTTACTTTTCTTAATTTATTCTATCTGAATGCACATTTATTTAATGCATTGAGTTTGACTGCATTTCATAATTTAAAAATAACTTATTTACATATAACTTGTTCATAGTTGTAAAATTTTTTTTGTTTGTTTGTTTTTATTACGATTTCTTGACTATTGTAACAGACAAGGTTCCTTTTTAGAAGCCGCACCTTGTTAAAGTTTCATTTTGTTAATTTAAAAACCAGTTTTATTTACATATAGGTGGCGTATTGTTTGCCACGACTTGATTTTGGTGTTGCATGATTTTGTTACAGTATTTGCATTCAGATTTTATCAGATCTCATTATCGTGAAAATTAATTTACACTTGAAGTAAAAGGAAGGATTACCAGGCACCTCTTTGAATTTTATTATTTCTTTGTTCATTTTAGGGGGTTGGACCCTTGAGACCCCTCCATGGCTACGTCCCTGATGGTTAATAAACACAGTTGTTGTATGAGGTTAGTACAGTATTGAAGAACTAAAAAAAAAAAAAATTTATTCTGTTATTGATTGGAAACTTTTATTTTTGATGCTAACCGGTTATTATCAAGTGGTGTCAAAATAAGCAGATAATTGCAGAATTGCAGTTATTGTGGTATTACTTGAGCACTTCTTGGACGGAATAAGAATAAAGAAATGTTATGGAATTCTACTGAAGTTTCTTCAGTTTGTACCAAACTGTCATACGGATAAGAAGTAAGTTGTAGCAGATCTCGGTCAGTTTTCCGAGATAAAACCTCTTCTCACAGAGGGCTGGAGAGAGTTCCCGTTGAATAATTCTATATGATGATGTACATTACCAGTAATTTTACTTAGCCGTTGCCTGATCATTATTAAAATATCTGAATAACCACTATTTTTAAAAAGTCATTTACAGACATTATCTGAATTCCCTCAATTTTGTTGATTTGTCGTCTCGGCGCCAACCGTGGTCGCCCCGCCCACACCACGGTCCTGTCTGTCACATAATGTTCTGTTTTCCTTTATGCTATATGCGACTAAAGAACTGGATTAAATATACTTAAGAAAAATGAAATGTTTCAGTTTTACGTCATACGGTATGCCATGTAAGCTAAAGGTGATGATAATAATAATAAACGACAAAATTTATAATGAAGAAAGTTGGAGGAAACAATAAACTCGGAGAAAACTTACGCACACGGTGTTTGTCTACCACAAGCCCACTTCGCGCGAGCTGGAATCTAACCAGAGACCCCAAGCACTATAACGAAAAATTTAATATGTTTATAATATCAGTAGTAGAATCAAGTTTAGAAAATCCACTTACATTTCATTTAAACTGTTTAGCGGTGTGAAAGTATGTGGACTTACTATACCATTTTTTCACATATTTACTTGCATAGAACATATTCTAATTAAATATACATTTATGCGTATTCTCTAAATATAATAAAATGTAAATAAAAGAACATAATACAGTTCAGAATATACATTTTGAAGAATCCTCTGGAGATAACAGTAACAATAGATAAGAAACGAATTTACCTTTCCAATCGTAATATAATAATATAATGGTAGTGCTTAGATCCACACCCCCTCAAGAGAGGCAAGAGGATAGAAACTATCAAACTTTGGGTGCTGTATGATGTCACTATTCATAGCAGCCAATCATATTTTCCGTATCAAAAGCAAAGGGTGAACAAAGGGTTTTACGTCATATAAGCGGACATAATTGAATGAAAAAAATATGAGTGAGTGCTGTTTGCTGTTTCAGTTTTATCACCTTGTATAAGTTGTTAGTAGGTATGCTTATTATTTCACGTTAATTTTTTGGTCTTTGGTTAAGAATAATTCGTCAATATTGGTGAATTTACGGTTATAATGAGTGAGTGCATATGAAAGGAGAATTGAGAGGATATTAATTTCCATTGTAGGATTTCTGCACCATGTAGGAAATCCTTAATTTCTGTTTACAAAGTATAATGTTACTGTTGTGAAAGCATTACAAAGGCCATGGTAGGGTTTACATGGGTGATTACAAAATCAAGTGTTTTTTTTTTGCACTATCTTAGTTTTTTGCATATGCAGGGAGGCATGGTGGCTTACTGGTAGTCTTATTTTTGGTGCGTGGGCTCCTTCGGTCCCCGTCCAAGTCAGTGTGGCAGATAACGTCGGGGCATTTATTTTGAAGTTGGTCGTCCGTCTGGTTCTCCGCCGAAGGAGTAATAAAAGCTGAAATTAAAAAATTTTCAATTTATACTGTGTTTACTGACTTTCTGTTCACTTTCGTTACCTCGCGAGGTGGAAGAAAGCTTAGGTTCAGTTTCGTTAGGTTGGGTAGGTTCTAGAACACAGGTCCCGCCATACAGGTTAGTAGTTACATTGGTTTCTTTCTATACCAAACTTTAATATTTAATTCACATAGTGTTGCCGAGCGAGCGTTAGCGAGTCAAGGCGGGATAGGGACCCGCAGGGCATGTTTTCTGTCTTTATTACAGTTAAATGGGAAGGGAGACTATTATATTAAAAAATATGGCTTAAGTTTAGAGTTGCCCTCCAGTTTCAAACCTACAAAGAAGCAGTAGAAACATTAAAACGTGCAGTTTTATTATACAGATCCATAGTATAAGTAGTAGTAGGAGGAGGAACGGGTTAGAAGCCCTGCAGGGGTTCGTTGGGTTCTGTTCTCGATATAAAATGGGCATACTGCTGAATCATGAAATCTTCCGCGTCTTCCAAATAGTACCAACTTCCACACATCTTTCCTCGTATTAAATATAACTTCACTACCAAATTTACACGTCTAAACATAACATAAGAACTCCAAATCATAATTTCTTTCCTCATTTCTCCTGTAAATTTTCCTAATTTTTATGAAAAACGGAAGGGCAACTCTAAACTTAACCCAAAAGCATAACTTTCCCCGCGTTTCTTCGCACTTATTTCCTTACCACACTTTCTGCAATTTGTTTTTAGATTCATTTGTCCATATTTTGACAAAGTTTTAAAAGATCACTCGTTACTTTTGCACATTGCAGCGGCAAGGTTCTAGAACACAGGTCCCCCCTTCCCATTTAGCTGTAATAAAGACAGAAAACAACGTGCCCTGCGGGGCTCTAACCCGCCTTCACTCGCTAACTCTCGCTTGGCAATACTGTCTGAATTTTATGTTGATGTCCTAATCAAACGTATGAAACCCTAAAACGACCGAATCGGAATAGAATATCGCAGAAAAGTAGGCGAAAAACTGGCCCCCCAAAGCTAGCCCAAGTAGGTTAAAAAGCATGAGGATGCTATTTCCAAAAGGAAATGTAAATTCCGTTGTTTTATAATTGTTTCCATTTCTAATTTCTACAAGACTCTATAGTAATGAAGGATTTTTTTTTAACGATGCCTGTCTTTTTTAGCCTAAAGGGCATATCATGATATATTAAAATAAAACAAATATTACTTTCACACTGTATCTACCTTCATAGATGACTTACATGTTCCATAGCTTCATAAACAAGTTCTTTAAATATTACCCTTCCCTTCCGAAGTAACATATTTTACCTGCTGATTTTAATACAATGCCTCTATATTCGTAATTTGCCTTCCGAAGTTCAATCAAATATCATAGCACTAAATTAATTGTTATTTTGCCGTCATACTTGAACTATATAAAAAAAATCACTCAAGATTATATCTTATCTATAAAACTAAGGTGCCAAACTGGAAAAATGTATTAAAGAGGTGTTTAAAATTACTTTCATCACCTAATGCTCCCCGGAGCCCGGACTGAATTCATAAAGCGTCTGCTATAACTTTAATCAATTATAAGGCTTGTTACAATTTGGTTTATGACGTAACAGTAATGACGCAATCAAAGAATTGTACATGCATATTTACGAGAGAAGCAATTTATGTGTGTTGCGCATGCGCAGTACTGAGGTGTATTGTTATTTTCACACTAGATTTGTACCAGGGGTGTGTCTCCAAGAGCGACCTAATATAATTCACTTTTTTGTGTTTGTACATATTTTTTTCGGAATATTCCCATTTTTGGGAATCTTCCCAGGTAATATTCCCAAAAAATATCTTCCCGGGAATTTACCCATCACTAGCCTCGACATACCACTTAACGATTTGCATGGCATTCCATGAAAATCGTCTTCTTAAGGCCAACATACACTAACGTATTTTCGGCGAATAATTTCGGTCCGTATGTAAATTTCGGTACGTTAGTTGGCCCATACGCCTACCGTAAAAATAGGTGCGTAAAAGAAGAAGAAAAAGAACCGGTCATTTTTAGCTCTTCCTCTTGCCTGTTGTTTGAGCACGCGGTCGTTTTCCAGTTTGCTCAACTTGTTTGAACAGGACAGATCTATCTTTTAAGTGCAGGTCCTATAAACATTATACTAGGAAACGAATAAAAACAAAGAACAAAACTATAGAAAGATTTGGATTAGGAAGTGATATTTAAATGTAGGAATAGTTTTTATTTCTTCTTCATAGTACTGTATCGGAATGTGAAAATTCCCATAGACTGTTTTAACAAAGTTAAATTAGACAGATTAAAAAAAAAGTGAGGAAGAAAGAAAGAAAGAAAACGAACAAAAGAAAAACGAAAGCTAAATGCATGATATTGCGAAAGCAGTAATTCAATTTAATAAATTTTCTCACTAAATTTGTTAGACTTCTCGAATAAATAAATAAATAATTCTACCCCTGTGGCGTAACATATCTCATGGATCCAGCTTGTGCTGCTCATGTCTTTACGGCAGGGTACAAATCCCAGGGCGTAATTTCCTTCTATTTTGTTTTAATCCCTTCCAAAAGCAACAAACTGCAACATTGATTCCTCAGAAAGCAACCAACTATCTCCTGTTAGGAATTATTTTATCCCAATTGATATTGAGGTAAAAGAAATAAAAAATACATGTAAGGTGGATAATGATAAAATTGATTCTATTGTTATATGTACAAAAACAAACACTTACGCACTCCAGAACTTGTGGGACTATGTTTATGCCGTTTTTCTTTTATTCTTTTTTTCTTTCTTTTCTTTTGTTTTGTGATTAGGTATAACTTTGTTCCCGTGAATTGCAGTAGGGTGTCAAAAATCCGGATTCATGAGCCATAATGGACAGATTCATGGGTCAATATTTTGATGTTGGGCCAAAGTTCGCCAGTCCACCCCTGCTCTGTGATCATTAATTCTAACTTCTGATTTCGCATCCATTACATTACCTTCTTTTTCAATGAAACTTATTTCTTTCCAGTTTTTTATTATCCTTCTGTTGAACATTTTAATTACATTTATATTTGCTAAAGCAGGGCTACCAATATATGAAAATTATTGTAAGGCGAAAGGGGAGTTCCCGTTTTGCCTTACGATAACAAGTCATTAAGTACCGGTACCAATTTTTGGTTGACGTTTCCTGTGATAAGAATAATAAAGCAAAACGGGAAAAGGCGAACAGTGAAGACACGATTGGGATCATTTCTCCATCAACTACTTGTATCGCCTGGATTTTTTTTTATTGTGCTTACGTATCTAGTTGTGTGATATTTTTATCTATCTACATACATACAAAATACACACACACGTTATATATATATATATACAGTGGCGGATCTAAGGGGGCTATAGGGGCTATAGCCCCCCCCCCCTTGACGGTGAGGTATACACTGGATAAAATGAGCTTCAATCCTGCTTTACACTAGATAAAACGGCAAAATATCCTGGATCATATCCTGGATCCGCCCCTATATATATATATATATATAACGCGTCTGTGTATTTTGTATGTTTATTAATAATAAATAACCTTAAATTCAAAATTTTCAGTCATTAGGAAATTAAGTAAGTACTATAATTTTAAACATATGTAGTAGTCAAACTATATTTTGGATTTCAAGTACAAACATTAAACCTATTCTTCACCTCTGTCGATCAATATTAAGAAATTCGCAAAGAAGGTCCCTTCAGAGCTTCCGTTACATTTCACAAATTTTTGTTTACTGTAAAACAATCAAAATCAAACTCTTCTTTATATGGTCACATACAGAATAAAATTACAAAAATTTACAATTATTACTGGAAATTGATGCTCTTACCCATTTCGAACATTTCTTTAAAAACACAGTTTCAATCATATTAAAATTTCATTTTTTAACAGATAGTAGCCTATGTTCTCAAAGTGGATTTGTGTACAGCCAAAGGCAGTTTTGTAAGTTAAACAAAAACTACAAAATAAGCCTCTTGAATAAAAGAAAGAAAGAAAAGAAAAAGCTTCATAAGGTGAATGTAGGGGCGAGGAAATCTCTAGCGACGGCTCTGTTTTTCACCCCTCTTCTAAACATTTGTCTAGTTTATAATTAGATTGTGATATTCCTCATTGTTGTAATAAAAATATAGAAAATGTTTCGAACTTTTAACATTCCCCTTCACCGGACGCAAATTCTTATTAATTAATACACTGAGAAAAGTCCGTTGTTCGGACAGCGGTATATTGTACAAATATACAGAATCATTATGTTTACTACATAAATCTGCAAGTAGCACACGTTATCCATATGCTACAGACTTTCCTCACTTAGGTGTTACATCATGCCGTTTCATGGTGTATGACATCTAACAGTCTTCCATATATCACATACGTATAGGTATGCTACATACGCCAGCTGTATTTTACATCCGTATATCTGTATGTGAGATCCTGACCACTTATATACAGTTCTTTTGTTCGTACAGAAAGTACATTTATTCGAAACATTTATACCTAAAGTATGTTTTAGTTATACTTTTTTTTAGTTGTACCGTAAGTCCAAAAACTACACGATTTACACATGTAACCTACGTTTTTACGTACGCCACACACATTTTTTCTCAGTGTATAATTTCACAATACGTCCTATGTCCACCTCTCATGTTAGTGTATAAGATATAGGAAATTTACAGCATTCAATGTAAGGTCTACTGAAAACCTTTTGACACAGTAAGCAGACACTTTGGATCAATGTAAACCAACTTTTAAATTAAAAAATGATTGATTCTAATGACTGGACCAAACCACATGTTCAAATTAAATATAACAAATTTGGTGTTTTTAAAAAAATAATTTAGTTAATTATAAACAAAATTAATTTAAGTTGTTTGCCAATGTAATGACTGTTAGTGACTATTCTGTTTGAACGCGTCGTTGGATGACTAACAGTTAATAAAAATATAATGAAACTAATTGTATATTTGAAGTGAAATGATTCAAATAAAAGCGTATAGATAAAATTAAATACTACTAAAATTATTCCTCAAGAATGCCTTAAAATTCAGTTAAATTGGGAATACAAGTGTGCTGTCCATCGGCGATTAGGGGCGTGGAGGTAATTGCTTCCCCTACTTTTTTGGTTTCACACTATAACCTAATTACATGCCCCTTTTACATTAGTATTGTTTTCCCACTTTTTACTGTTCATACCCAATTTCCGTACTTTCCATTACAAGTGAATGGATCTGTGTTTTTGCGCAACTACAATTGATCACGGAAAGTAATATAAATTTAACGCTTTATTAAAATTGTTACAGTTCTTTAGTATACTAAATATTGAATTTCTCTAAAAAGAAAGGTTTGCCCATGTATGTTATATGGGAACAACATATAATAAAATGTAGTGTTCTTACAAATAGGAATGCGCACGAACCTAGTCGAGACAGAAGTTTCCTGAGAAAATTCGAGTCGAGACACAGCTCTTCCAATAGAAAAATATACGTTTTTCGAGACGAGAGAGTCTTAAATCTTGTCTCGTACGCATCCTTAGTTACAAATGATTGGAGCTGTTTCATGAATTTGGCGTAGCTATATTTGGCATATTATCACGAAGCTTTACCATAATATAGGCCTTAATTTATTTTATTTCGAAGTTATAGTAGTCAAATTTGGTCCAAATATTACCTATTCGCATTTCTCTATCCTCCAATTCAACTCATATTAGGTTATTTTCAAACGAGGTTAAACTATTCTGAACTACTAGTTTGTTTAAATTTTACTACATATTGGTATAAACATCAAACTGCTTATTAAAATGAATTGAGAACTATTCAATCTTGGTTCAGATTTTTTTGTTCAAATGATTAAACTGTTCTCATTAAAGACACTTTGAACCAAATCCGTTCGTTCTTTTAAATTTATTTTTTTACTAAATTTGTTTCACAACTTATGAACCAATGATTTGAAGCAATCTAAGTCGGAAGAGTTTCCATACTGGTTCAGAAAATAAAGAGGTTTGTTTTATTTTAAATTTTCATTTCTCTCGGTGTAAAGATCCCGTCGAATTGTATGTTTTTAATACTCATAGTTCTTATATTCATTACATAAGGCATATTTCACTGTAAGAAATCGTACTTATAAGTAATTAAGCAGAAAGTAAAAAGAAAAATGTAACAAACTTGTATGTTATACGGATCTGAAAACAACTAAATATCAATTAATTTCGAAGCTCTAGTAGTTAAAATACCACTAAAGTAACACACTATTAAATAGGCAAGTTGCGCCAATTATTATATAAATTATTCTGACAGTTATGGACATGCAACATATAAACATAGTAAAACGATATAACTTGAGTTGATTTTGAGTTTAACGTCACTTTCAACGGCGAGGCTATATGAGACGAACCCGGGTCTTCCACTCCAAAGACACGTACGCTAACCGTTTAGCCATAAAGGAGATAAGTAAAACGATTGAGTAGTTGTGAAATAAATTATTTAAGTGTCAGGTTTTCATTGTTATTTAATATTTTGTGGGAATATACCTTAAGTTAACGTTTATCTCGGAAAGATTGATAGTAACCACACCACAAAGGTTGAGAAATGATTTAATGGAATACTACAAGTTAACATGAGTAGGTACTTTCCCTTATCTGACCTCCCTGAGGCGATATCATTTTAATTGTGGCCTTTTACGCTGTATTACGGGTTTTTTAGCGTTGTGGTGTTGCCAAATTATGCCCTAAAGGGTTGAAATTCCCTATATTTTGCATATTTATAGTGTAAATCATGCAACATTGTAAGATATAATTTAATTAAATTTTGATATCAATTTAATTAACCCTTTAATTAAACTCTTATCAAATGGATTACCCCTTTAATCAAACAGCTATTAATTTATTCAATTAAAGATGATTACGTAGAATTAATGTAATCGCGTATGATATACGTACCGTTATTACCTTATGGTGGTATTTAATTACGAACGGGTTTAATGTATTATTGAAGTAATGATTGCAATTATTTTGGATTGATAACGCGTGGCAGATGGTTCCGCTAGCGCCATTACTGTCTGACCTAGTGCGAGTTCCCTTTATACTTTTCCACTTTGTATATTACCGACTGCCCGGCAGTCACATTGTATTGAATGTTAGCTTTGCACTGGCGCCATTTCCGTCGCACGTTTTCATCCCACCCGCTTTGTATATTTGCCGCCCGCTTGGTACCCGTGGACGCTAATGGTATTTTCCTTTTATAGATATCAGCACACTTTGTATGTTTATATAATATTTTAACTTAAGTAAGAAGAGAAAGTTTACTTACCTTTGATAATATTCCGCCGATGCCTATTTTCTGGTTACTGCCAATGTTTCATTGATGTTGACAATCTTTTTTATGACGTAGAAGAACTTGTTGCGCGAACAAACAAATATTGCGATGCCGCATTTTGTAATTTCCTGTTTTAGGATATATTTATAACCTTGGTTGACTATTTGATTCGGATTAATATTGAATTCAATAAAATAATAATTCATTGAATGAATATATGAATTTAATATTGTAATTTTATGAAAAGTATAAATATTGTGCCTTTATTAATATTCTATTTTTATGCATATGAAGCCTATGTATTCTTCCTTTATCTTATACAGAATACACATACTGTAGTATAATGTACGTAAATAAGCTTATATAATAGTATATGAAGCATATGTATTCTTCCTTTATCTTATACAGAATACACATATTATTTGTATTAAGAACCTTTTTTTAATTTATAGGATGTAGAAATTAAAGGCATGAATATAGTTTAAAAAATTTTATTGTAAAAATAATGACAAAATATTATATATAATAAAAATAAGAAATGTAGATATAATAAAATAAAAATGTAGGTATATAATAAAAATAAAAATTGAGCGTATATAATAAAAATAAAAATGTCGATATATAATAAAAATAAAAAATGTAAAATATATAATAATTGTTTGAATATAATGATATATACAACGTTCTATTGATTGTTTGTATTTGATTAACAAAATAATTTAATATTTGAAATATGGTATATACAATATACATATTATGAAAAAACAATTTACAATATAATATTTGAAAACTGTTTACAATAAGATACAAATGACTTAAAATACAATATACATAATATATAAATACTATTTATAATATAAATTATTTGAAAAAAATATTATTTACACCTGAAGCCGTGGATCATAGGGTGTGAGGGGTCATGAAAGATTTAAAGAATTTGATAACATAACATACCCGGGAATAACATGATACAATGTATAATTGTTACGTGTTTCCTTTCATTCATACCATTATTTACGTTTTCATCATTCATTCCTCTATTTATTTACAGTTTTTTTATATGTTCATTTTATTACATAGTAACAAGATATATACAAATATTTACATCACATTCATGCACTTACACATTCACACATTTGCCAACCATTAGGCGCGGTACCCAAAGGGTAATGTCCTGTAGTCGGTCGTGCTGTCAAGATTTAATCGTCGTCGCTTGTTGGATACCTTTTGATGGGTCTTTGTTTCAGGTCTTGATACGATGACAAATCCCCGCTTACGGGTAATCCTACCTGGGATGTTTATTGTTTTTCTTTCAATTTTTCCACGAACCAGGTTGTAAAAATGCTCAAAATTAATTTCTTCGCGTGTTCTATAATCCAAAGTGATACCCTGAATTTTATACACAGAATCAAATTTTCCCGTCCCAATTTCTTTCAACCTATACGCATAATTTTTTGGCCACAGACCTATAAATTTGTCTATTTCCCACCCCTCTTTTACTTCGTCGGTTAGTTCACCCAAGTAGGGTCCTAATGTAAGTGGAGATTTTTCATCACGGCGTTGTATGAACATGATGCTATCAGTATCACAATACAACACCTTATCGCGACCTACACTTGTTATTAAGTCATACAGTTTTAACCGCGCCCATGACGTAATGAACGTATTTTCCGTATTGTGATACGTAAGAATAAGATTTTTATCTCCGACGGGTAATACGCTTTGTAACTCGTATTGTGGTGCCCATAGGTAGCGCAAAAATTTTTCCGGTGTGTCAACAATTACAGATTGCGACAAGCCCGTTCTTTGTCCCCATTTCCCATAAAGCGAATTGAGGAATATCTTGGAGATATACCTCAGACCAGGGTTCGATTCAATATTTTTTTCGTCTAACTGTATACCTTAGTGGACATAATCATCTGCTATATATTTATTTTCGTTTCCTTTGGTTTTGCACCAAGCAGGAAAACCAGAGGCTTCCTGCTTTAATTTTAGGAAGGAGCCCACATAGTCTTTAAACAGACTATCCGAGTTTTCCTGCTCACAACCGACTAGTTCGAATTCCCATACTTCAATAATTTGCAGAATTTTATGTCCGGCCTTTAACGCTTTATGAAGTTCTGGGGTGCAATACGTGTCTGTTAAGGCACGCTCGGCGTCGCAATGCGTGCAATCATTGATACCTTCTTCCATACACGTGTGACATAAGCCAAACATAAGTCGACCGTTACACGTATATGGGAGCACCGGAAAATACAAATCTTTTGGGGGCAAAATGGTACATTTTACTAACCCATTGATACTTCCCACAGCTGGGAAGTCCGGCCCCTTGTATATTTTTGGTTTACCTACGGGCATTGTTTTGCGTGCCATTACCCTAGGATACAATGATGTTACATCATAATATGCAATGAACTCATCGGAAGCACATTCGTACAAGGCATTGAAACACTCGGTCCGACCACCATGAAAACCGTCCTTGGGTACAAGGTGATTAACAAGATCATTACACTGAGTTTTAATAAACCCTTGCAAACTGTTATCGTTTTTCACCATGTGGTCCCAATCACATTCCCACATTTCAACGAGATTAACACCTCGTTTCTTGAGGTAATTAGCTTTTATGATGGTCTTTTTGTAGCGGTCTTGTAGGGATGTACTATCCTTAGAGGCAGAATCGAGACTGACGTGGCGCAATGCTGTAAAACAACGCTTACACCCGTGGAAAAAACATCCATGAAAGTCATAAACTGTATTTGATTTGCTATCATAACCATCAACTTTATATTTACCAATACGTCTTTCCAATCCATTCCCTGAATGTTCAATTTTATTACCTTTGGTACGTTCCAAATACCGTAACCAATACAAAGCTTTTAGACTTTGCCGGTCACGGTGATCGAACCCATAAGGCGGAATAATTGGAATGACCTCATTTGGTAAATATAAGGACCGATAGGTTAGAATTGCCAAACTTGCAATTGTAGGAGAGGAAATAAAACACTGGGTACCATTCGTTTTCTCCTCGATTAAGTTCGAAAACTTAATCACAGCCTCTGCAAGAATCTTAACGTCATTCCTACAGTATTCCATCATCTCGTATTGGAGATCATACTCCTCGCCGCTTAAAGCACGTTTTTGGTGCCAGGCGATTAATTGTCCCCGTTTTTTCGGGCTGAGACTGTCTGCATCAAAATACTCTAAAGACGGAATTTTGCCTACATAATTTTGATTTTCGGATGTGTTAAATAAATAGGGAAAAATCCCTTTCGCAAATTGCCAGATAATCCTAACGCTTCTGGGAGCCGGGACAATCTGACTCCCATATACAAATATGTGTCACGGAAATAGATTTTATTTCCAAGTCTCATTTCTACAATTTTTTGGCCCGACATTATTACATCTGGTACGAGATCATATTTTTCTATTAAGGTTCTTGCACAGAACTGCATGTCATAGTTACTTCCATTATGAGAAAGTACTATGATCTTGAACATTGACCGACTTATTAGCACGTGACTAATAAATCCGTCAATATCCTGGAAATCAAACTTACGGGATCTATTTTTATCCCCACACACAAAGCATGGATCATCCAACGTTGTGTCTTTGCATTTATGGCAAATATTAATACAATTCACGAAATTCACGCAATGTTCTCGTTCTCCCCGTTCATTCTTGGGTAATAACATCGTCTCCACGTCAAACACGATGTACAAGAAGGTGGCGACGTGCTCAACTTTGGCAGCCTGAACAAAACAAATAAGGTCACCATCCACAGGCATGTAGCATGCTTTGCAGAAATGTTCACCACATTTGTGTTCAGACTTCCTGTTTCGCATATCGAACATATTACCACAATCGGGACAAACTTTCTTTAATTCACACATTGTCTTGCCACGTGCAATTACATTTTTATGATTGGCGAAACACTCATGCGAAGGAAACAGTCGTAAACAATCATTACACTCGCGTTTAATATCGTCATTACAAGGCTCATGATATTTTTCACACGCAGGACACTTATATTCACACCTATGATATTGTACATTATTAAATCCTTGCAGACAATAGCAACAATATGATTTTTTGTCCAAAAGTGTAGTAATATTGGTAATCAGCTCATAATGCCCTTCTGTGTACAAAATTAATATTTGTTTGTTTGCATGAATTCCCGGATATATTATACTCTCGAGTCAGTTTGTTCTTCTCATAAATGACAATTTGATATTCGGGGATTAGTTTGTTTTGGAACTTCTTCGCATCAGTAATAGTGCACCCATTTTGATGCTCAATGGTAACATCAGCATCATCGCACAAATCCTTGGCCTGCTTCAACAATCGCTCAGGATGATTTTTTAATTTATACAGTTGTTCATATTTTTGATCGGCCCTAGCCTTCCCGAGGATGATAGCCTTAGGAAGACAATAGACATTTCTTTCCATAGGGATGGTACATTTTTCCAAAAGTGTTGCATATTCCTCATATTTGGCCGATCCACGGGTTCGACCCCTTCCCTTGCGTGGATTAGCAATGTGGATTTTAAAATCCACCTTTTTTCCAAAAAGAAAATGTTCATTACTATTAAGCACATTTTCAATGGTATGGAATAATACATCAGGGTTCAATTCCTTTTTAGGACTCCATGTCATGTACACCGGTTTGTTTAATTTCGACGCTAAACTTTCAATAGTAATACCAATGTACATATCATCATCGACGTCATTTAGCGTATGCTCTTGTAAAAATTCAAATAATGAGCGAATATATGTTTGCGGGTCTTCGATTCCTGTAGTGCGCATACGCTCAACGGTAACTTCCTTTCCACGCAGACCAAAGTAAGGATAGTGCTTAGTTCTACTATTAACAATGCGAAAGTAATCCCGTTTGCCTGCACCATACAAGTTAGGTTCCAATGTAGAACATGTACTATGTTCTGGTGCAGAACTCGTACTAGCCCCCGGAAGAACACCCAATAACTCGTCGGAATCATCAACAGTTAAGCCCGTGGTCTTCCCTGCCGACACAAATTCTCTAGAAATTTCACGCGCTGCTTCCAGCATATTGTCTTGACGAAAGAAGCCCACACGATACAAATCAATAATATCCTTTGCGGACTTGCAACTCTTCAATACAATAGCCCGTACACAGCCAAAATGCACAAATACCGCTTGCAATAACTTTACATATGATAAAGTGTTTACCCTCACACCCGTAGCATGGCATTGCGTCAACACTTCCCACGTAAAAAACACTTCTTCGGCATTATTATAGCCCCGAGTTTCCTCGGCCGCCAGCATGGTGGAAATAACATTGTGCGCTTCCATTTTTTTCAGTCTTCAAGCACTGTTTAAATAAAATACGTAATTTTAGTTTTCGATAGAATTTTCTAAATATTCTTACACAGTTTTGCACTAATTATATAATTAAAAGTTTTCGTGCTTCAAATCAGTTACTTAATTTTTCAATTTACTGAACATACTGTATAACTTTATCGGCAAATCCGTTAGTACTTTCCGCAAACAATAATTTGTAATGTCCCGTAATCAACTAATGATCACAACACGGAAACTACAATTAGGGACGTCTTCACTTTTTCAATAATTCTTCACTACTAACTGGCCGTGCAATTTTACCTAACTTATATACACGAAAATATTGTAAATTTCACACGAAGTTTTCCGAAAATTAACGAAATTTTCCGAAGATTGCCGAAGATTGCCGATACTTCTTTAAAATAGCAATCCTATACTAACACTGTTTATTGAAAATATTATTAAATGTTTATCAACTAATCCTGATAACTATAACTCCGTAAGTTTTTCACTTTACAGAACCGGCAAATCCGCTCACAGTTTCCGATAACACTAAATGACAAAATCCTGTAATATTTATCTGCCTGCTTTGCAATTGCAACACACAACATACAAACAGGAACGTCTTCTATACTGAATCGCCGCGGTTTCCAGCGCCGTATTTATACTTTCGGAAATGTAATCTCGTACCCAAATGCATTTAGTTTGTAATCTTGTACCCAGATACACTTAGTTTGTAATCTCGTACCCAATCGTGTTCATGGGGCCCGCGGTGGCTCAGTGGTAGAGCGTTCACCTCTGGCGCTTGGATTTCCGGGTTCAAACCCTGCTCCCGCCAAGTGAGCTTTGTGGTGGACAAACACCATGTGCGTGGGTTTTCTCGGGGTTCTCCCGTTTACTCCCACTTTCTTCATTCCACCGTTTTCATTCATTTCTCATAATCACCTTCTCCTTTAGCCTAACCGGCATAACCGTGCGACGTAAAACTCAAAGATTTCATTTCATTTTTTTCCAATCGTGTTCAGTTTGTAATCTCGTACCCAAATAATTTAGTTTGTAATCTCGTACCCAGACGTATTAAATCACAAAACATTTTCTAAAGTAATAATGCTATTTTACAAACAGGTATTATTTGAAGTCATGTGACATTCTCGAAAATTCCCGAACTTAACCGAATGTTTCCGAATATTTAATTTTCACGGACATTAATATTTTCATATTCGAAAAAATGAACATATCTGATGTGAACAATGCAATGAATAAAAATCATTTCAAAATAACATTGACAATAAAAAAATCTAAGTAGTAATAAACAGAAACACAAATTAATAAAAAATAACATAGTAAACAAAACATATCAAAGAAGAAATAGTTTAGCAAAATCAATTAAGAAACAAGGTTAGAAAAAGGTTTAGAACAGTTTATGACCCAAAGCATCAGAACTTTATCAGACAAACAATATAGAAAAGAGCAGAGATTTAAAGAATATAGATAATTAATCCACATAGGTTAGGAAAACCATATTTAATTCAGTCAATTATTAAACAAATGATAGCATAGAAATAGCAGATTTCAAAGATACATAGTTAATGCAGTTTTATTCAACACAGATTAGCAAAAGAGAGCATTAGAATAGTTAATTGTTACAAATTGAAGTTAAAGGCAAAATAGCAACCAACAACAACATAACACAACAACAAAGAAGTTAATAGAATAGCAATAGTATAAAAGTAGCAGAGAATAAACAAACTTGAAACCAAATAAGAAAAAGAAGAATGGTTAGGAAAAAGCACATTTACTTTAAAACAAATTATTTAGCAGTTCACAACTTTTAACAAGTTTCGAAACATTTAACAACTATTTTTTAAAACGTTCACACAAATAATTAACACTGAGTTTATTTTAGTACACTCGCATATTGTTCGAACATCTTAGATTGTTCAGAGTTTGTGTAACAAACGAACGAATAAAATAATTAGAATCATAGGATTGTTCAGAGTTTCACTTCATAGGAAGCGTACGAATTAATATTGTAAAGTAGCATAAAATGTATAAGTAAAGAAAAGTAACACACATTAAATATTTTTGTGATAATGTAGTTTTTATAATACAATTTTTTAAATTCTGTTTTAATGTATTTTGTAACGCATGATTTATTTATTACTAAAAATATTATTCACTTGTAATGTTAGTTTTCATTAAGTAACTCTTCACAATATTTGTATCTTCTACTTCAATAGCCATTTATATTCTAACTGATAAAATTAAGAATGTGTTGTATTAGTAAAACTTTTTATATTTCTAATTTACTTGTGGCGATACTTTGAAATTGTTATATGTATTTACATTATACAAAATTAAAAAATACAAGTTTAAAATCGAACATGTAACTTTCGAAATTAAAAATTCAATTTACGAAAATGAAAATACAATTTTCAAAATTAAAAAATACAAGTTAAAATAACAAAGATGCAATTTTAAAATTAAAAATGCAATTTGTAATAAAAAAGTGTAACTTTGAAAATAAAAATTGTTTTGAATTTTTTTTTCTGCACACGTTCATGAAAGTGTTAATTGTAATATTCAATTCCTCATAATTATGTTATTTTTTGTGTAATTAATCTTATACACTCTTTATGTTTGATTTTTCATTAGATTAAAATATTGTTTTTATTAGTTAATTTATATAAGTAACAAATATTTTTATTTCTATTTATTAACAAGTTCTAAAGTTTAACAAAAAATGTATATGAACACTTACCGCCGCTGGAAAGACAGGAAATCCTTATTTAAATGTTCTTAGATGTCGAATAAAATATGAGAAGTGGTAAATTCACAGTTGAGGATGAAACACTTGAATGCTGTCATAATAAAGAAAGACAATATTACTTTACATGAAACATTATAAAAATTGAAAATGTGTATTACTAAACTTTAGAAATTAATTTGCAAAAATTTAACTGTGTTGCATGCTACAAAAATTTTTATGCGGTGTTAACAAAACTGCATGCTGAAAAAACTTACATGTATATTATGAACAAAAAATAAATTCAAAGAAAAAATGTATGCAAGAAAAAATTTAACATTTTTTAACAAAAAAATGTATGTTGTAAACGGAAACATGTTACAAACTTTATGTTGTGCAAAGCAAATGCAGGTTCTCAAAAAATAAGTGATACAAAATAATTCTTTCAAAGTAATCTGCATGTTACAAACTGTTACAAAATAATGCACGCTTTCAAAAAAAACCTGATGCAAAATAATTCTTTCAAAGTAATCTGTATGTTACAAACTGTTACAAAATAACGCACGCTTTTCAAAGAAATAACTGATGCAAAATAATTCTTTCAAAAGTAATCTGCATATTACAAACTTTGCTTATGTATTTTTTCGTTTGCTGAGCAAACTCCTTGTTAAGTTTAATTTGATCGCTTGCTGAGCAAGCTCAGAACACTTACAGTGTGAACTTACAAAAAATTTCTTAGGCACAAACTATTATGTAAGTTACCAATGATACTTTGGAATTCTGAATTCCGCTGCAACTTTTACTCCAATTAATTGCCCTGAAACAATGAAACATTACTAAGTAACACTTGTAATTTATTTTCCTAATCATTTTTATGATTCGATTCTTATTTTTTAATTGGTTCGTATCTTATTTTTATATTCTCCTTTCTTATCTTTTATTGGTTCGTATGCAAGAGAATACTCGTAAGAGTAGCTACGCTGTGAACTTACAAAAATTTCTTATAGAAAGTCGTAATTTTAATAATGGATAGCCTCCATAAGAAGCTCAGAGGAAATACATTCCGAAATATTAAAAAGCTCCTAATAAATTAGTCGGAACAACTATACTGTGAATATTAGTATGTTTAATCAAACTAACTCAACATAACTTAAGCTAACCTTTCTTATATATTTGACTATTTTCTACTTGGTCTTTCAATGTTCCTTTTTTATGTTTGACTATTTCTATTTGTTCTTTCAATGTTCTTTTTTATATGTTTAACTAATTCTACTTGTTCTTTCAATGTTCCTTTTTTATATGTTTAACTATTTCCACTTGTTCTTTTAATGTTCTTTTTTTAACTTTGACGGATCATTTTCTGTGAAAACTTCTTATTTTTATTGGTTCGTATCTTTTTTATTATTTCGCTTCTTATTTTTTTATTGGTTCGTATCTTTTTTATTATTTCGCTTGGTACACAAGCTCAGAGCAGCTATGCTGCAAAACTGTAAATAGCTCGTTTCTTATTTCACTATTTCGTATTGTTTTCAATAATATTCTTGCAGCAACATAATTGATCTCTTTAAGTAATTTATTACAAAGGAATAAAAAATACCTTTGGTAGCAGAAAATATCTTGCTCCTCTGGTACTTTTGGTTGGTACTTCTCGATACTTTTAGTACTACACCAGTAATAATGGTATTGCCACAAAAGAATAACCTAAAATATAACATAACATGTGTTAGAGCATATGTTGTAGTATAAAACCTTATACCTAACTATATATCTATATTTACATTAGAGATATATCTCTATCTATAACTATATCTATATCTATAACTATAATTATATATCTATATTTACATTAGAGATATATCTATATATATATATCTATATCTATAACTATATATCTATCTATAGCTACATATCTATATATAGGTATATATATCTATCTATATCTATCTGTCGATATATATTTATATTTACAATACAGATATATCTTTATCTATCTTATATGTTAGTATAGTATATGGTATGCCTAATATAAGATAGAAGAACATGATATTGAGTATATCTAAAGATATATATTTCTGAAATATGTATAAATCATTTGGTTCTGTTAGAATTAAATTAAATTTTCAAATGTCAGTACTAAGACACTAGGAAGAGGAGGCAAGATAAGGTATACAGGAGATGTCAATGGAGTTTTGATAAGTTACGAGAAACCTAAAGGAAACATTTATAAAAAAACGTCTACGAAAACAGAGTACCAAAAACAATACAAAGAAAAAACAAAATCAGGCATAAGAAGAAAGCATGCATAAAGACAAATGACAAAACAGCAAATTTAGATTATACACAAACAGAAAGCTTCTGCTATATACAGAAAGATAAAAAAACATATGATAGCTAATATCATAGTTTTGGGTTAGGTTAAAGAAGATATAATAGAATAACAGACAAACGTCTTGAAAAAATACAAGTAGTAATGCTAATAATAGTAAATAGCAGTAGAAGCCAAGCAAGAAAAAAATACTAAACACAATAGAATAGTACTCAAGCAGGTTAAGAAATTCTACTAGTAGTGCTAATAATATCAAATAGCAGAAAAACCAAGCAAGGAAAATACTAAACACAATAGAATAGCAAGCAACCACTTTAAGAAATATATAATGCTAGCACAATAAGGAACCCGTACACCACTCTTAAAATCATCTACAAAGAGGCGCACAATTGGAAAAACTAAGAGACATCTAATAATAGAATTGGTAACAGACATATAATAGCAAACAGAGAGGCAAAAAAACTTTTCAAATAGCTTAAGCTTAGTTCAGGATAGGAACAAACTTGAGTATGCAATAGTTAAAAGTACCATACTGGTTTAGCATTAATTAAGAAGTAGCGAACTAATTAGTTAGCAAGTAAAAGCAGGACATGAACTTAAGTTTAGAGTTTAGGAAACATTTAAAGCTTAGTTGTTGTTCTGTATGGCTGCAAAACACTGTCACTCTGAGGGAAGAACATAAACTAAAAAGTATTTGAAAACAAGATCCTAAAACAAATATTCAGTCCTAAGAGAAACGGAAATGGAAAATGGCGGAAACTTCATAACGAGGAACTACATAACTTATATGGTTTACCCAACATTGTTAGGATCGTCAAGTCTTGGAGGCTTAGGTGGGCAAGTCATGTAGCTAGAATGGAAGAACGTTTTCAAACTCTTGACTGGAAGACCAGTCGGAAAACAACCATTAGAAAGTCCTAGGCGCAGATGGGAGGAAAATATTAAGATGGATCTCCCAGAGATTGGAATACAAAGTAAAAAATGATGCAAGAATAAAAGTCAGTGGAGAGCTTGTGTGAACCTCCGGGTTCCATAGACCATAGAGTTAGTTAAAGCTTAGCTGCAGACAAGATCTTAAAAGTTTAAATTAATTCAAACAAATTATTCAGATCATAACCGTAATATCGTATTAGCGTTTATTAAGTATTGTAGGTCATCGGCAATTGACGAATGAGGCAAAGCACAAATACAATAAATTAAATTTAGTTCACATTAGAAAGTACAATAACAGCAGGAATAAAAGTAGCGGCAGCAAAGTAAAAGAGGAAATCATGTAGTACAACAAACAGAAAGAAAATATTTAGCGATTCATACCATGAAAACAAAGGATAGATATATTACATAACAAGTAAAGGTGGGTGGGTTAATCAAACAAAAGCAAGAATATGTTAGCTAAAGCATAGTAGGAAAGATACCAAAGAAAGAGCGGATCAGGACGTAACTTATGTAAAATTTAATTCGAAGGCCATCAAAATTAGGGTAACACAATAAATTGGAATAGCTTAGGTTAGGACAGGTTACATAAAAAGTCGTCAGACTCAAACAAGAGAAGATACTAATCTGTAAGAGAAGGCTTGTTAAAGGAACTTTACTTAGCTTTTATCTACTTCATCATATTATTCTATAAAAAGAGATAGACATACATGAGAAAAAGAGAAAAATTCAATAGAGATAAACTAACGAAAGAAACGGGGAATTTAGAAGCCGATCAAGGAAAGAGTAAAATAGATATAAATGGGTGCAAATAGTACAAAAGGTGAAATAGAAATCTAATAGCATTCCACATAAAACAAAATAGGTAAAAATAGTTAGAGAGAAACACAAAGAAAAGAAATTTTGATTAGAAAAAAAGGGCATACAGGCAAAGAAAGAAAAAAGAGGCATACATGCAAAAGTTTACATGGTAGTAGAAGAAAGAAGGTTAGATTACAAGCGGAACAAAAAGTAGCAGCAAAGCAACAAACAGTAGCCGATACTCGATAGTTTACATGCAACCAATTGTAGTAGTAGTAGTAGTAGTAGCGGAAGTAGCAATAATAGTAGTAGTAGCAGCAGTAGTAGCAGCGGTAGTACTAATAGAGTATTAGTAGCAGTAGTGATGGTGGCAGTGGTAATACTAGTAATCGGTAGTAGTAGTAGTGGTGGTGGTATTAGTAATAGTAGTAGTAGTGGTAGAATACTAATAGCAGTAGTGGCTAACACTGGTAATACTACTAGTCTGTAATAGTAGTAAAGGTTGTAGTACTAGTAGTAGTTGTAGTAGTAGAGGTGGTAGTAGTAGTAGCAGTGGTAGTGCTGATAGAGTATTAGTAGCAGTAGTGATGATGATAGTGGCAATACTAGTAGCCGGTAGTAGTAGTAGTAGCGGGAGTAGCAATAGTAGTAGTATTAGTAGTAGGGGGTAGTAGTAGTAGTAGCAATGATAGTACTGGTAGAATACTAGTGGCACTAGTGGCGGTGACGGTGGTAATAGTAGTAGTAGCGATAGCAGTAGTACTAATAATAGTAGTAGTAGTAGTAGTAATAGTAGTAGTGGGAGTAGCAATAGTAGTAGTAGTAATAGGAGTTCATGCAGCTTCAACGATCATGTGTTTTACATATATAAAGTATATGTAATTCATAACTTAGTTACTTAAGAACCCAAGGTAAATACATATGTAGCGGACTCCACTAATACAGATTTACTTTTAATTAGATACTTTCTGTTACATATACAATAAGTTTCCATATACGTAGACTCTCATTGGGTAAGCATTTATCTAATGTAGGGTTCCAGGGTAAGCATTCTACATTGAACTAAATTAGTGACTATTTATAAGAAAAAAAGGGATGCCTAAATTTAATAATTATTATTGGTAAGCTTGAAAATGAGTCTTTACAATATATCAGCCATATTTTCTAACAATATCAATAACTTGGTCCTATCTGCAAATATAAGTTGGACAACTAAATGAACCGTTTTTTTTCTTAGTTTCACATGTGTCAGTGTCTTCAACAATAGTATTGACATTGAACTGAAACAAGTGTATCTGCTTTTATTATTCATATTGACTATTAATAAGGTCTCCTCATACTTTCACGAATATTAACAGCGTACAGTTCTTCCGTCTCTGATTATATTGAAATCTTCTAATTAAACGCGTATCCTACTTATAGTTAAAATTGCGTCCATTTAACTCGAATGTATACCATACTCAATAGTAAAATTGTGGGGGCAGTGCTAGAAATTCTTGTTTCAACAAATCCTGTAGCGTTCTGATGACAAAGAAAAAGAAGTGTTTTGTATAAATTGTAGTGAACAATCATCGTAATCGTGGGTTTTCTTCCACTTTTTTTTATATACTTTTTTTCAACAGCTTTCTTTGTAACGCAAATCAACATAAAAATTCATTTCTCATAATCACCATAAACTGAAAAATACTGATTCTTTAACAAGTACATACAAAATTCCCTTTGCCCCAATCTTAGTGTCCGGTCTTAGTGTCCATGTCCGGTCAAGTAATGTCATAACAATTTTAAATCTTATATAAATTGAGGTGGGACCCCACCCCCGCCTTTGGCTTACATTTGAAAGAAAATTGGTGAGTATTTTTTCGAAACTCATAATTGTGGGACGCTAACCTAAAATATGTCATCTCAATATAATAGTAAATTTCAAAGAATAAGTTGAGATATGGTAGTATCCCTGGTTGTATGCAACCCAGCGGTACATAAGTGCTTATCTAGTCTACATAACATTTCAGGCACTTTCTATTAAATATGTTTGGTATCGTTCCCTAAACTATATGTATTTCTTCCCTGTATAGTTAAACCCGCTGTACGCTAAGCATTTTAAATGTCAAAATATACAAGTCTCGGCATGTCCTCAAATAAGTCATTATCCAAGGAAGCCTAGAAAATCTAAAATCTCAATTCCAATTCTATATGTATTTCTGAGTATTGTCCTGAACATCCCACTAATCAACCTTACAAGTATTGAGGAGTGCTATAACATTTCTCGACGGCATCAAATATTTTAAGGAAGCTAAAGACTATTTGTTAATTAAGAAATTTCATTTAAATTTTTTGTCCATCTAAACAATTTCTCATTTGTATTATCAAACGGAAATAGATATAAAACAAATCGGGTACTCTAATATTCAAATATTACTGTAAACAAGACTGCGTAAAACACAATTTATGTATACTGTTCAACTTATTTTACACAGATACGGAACTAATAGCTAATTTGATAATTCTGATATAAAATTATGTTTCCAATAATATTGAAACTCAATCGAGTACAAATCAAATTTAGTTTCAGGAAATACTAGTTTCAATAACGTCAAATAGTACGCTACAAACAAAATTCAAGTGTACTATAATTCGTTGTATCTAAAATTGTGTCTACGGACCCTGCAATCATCATTATTTCTTAATAAAAAATGTAATCTACAAACTAAAATACAGTGTAATTAGTCTAAATAGCAAATCAGTACAACACCTCCTTTATATAGTCTTAGTATTAATCAATTTGTCCTCATACCAAAATATTTCCTATATTTCTTTAATTGTGAGGGGAATCAGTGATAAAGTGCTTACTTCAAAGGCAAGTTAGGGCATTATAACAATGTCTGCTGCATATCCATAGATTTTTTCGAGGTTCTATCTATTTTAATGGGTCAAAATAACCACCATTTCCCTCATAACTTAGCAACTATAATTGCTAAAAGAGTCGGAATTATTCCTCAGATCATTATAACTGCAGGTTTTTCCCGGAGTGACTTAAACAATATAATGCAGTAAACAAAGTGAGAGAATTCTTTAAATTTGTTCTATCAATCTCCAAAACTTTAAAAACCGTGTGTGCCGTCCGTTTTTTTTAAAATTACTAACAGTCTTTAGAATCTCAAACCAAACAAAGCGGCGCTACTAATTCAATAATATATGCTTCATATAATTACACCGTTGGAGGTTCATGTCTCAAATAGCCATAACTTTGAAACTTATGTTTCAGAAACTGGAGGTCGCCACCCATTAAAAAAAACTAATAACTTAGTTCATACACTCTATCCAATGTCCTTAAGTGTCAATATTAACTGTATTACGCTATTTCAACAGTTATGAATCAATTCGCTTTGCTTCACTCTAAATTTTCTATGACATCCAATAAATTAAAACTGCTATTTCGCTCTACGCAATTTCTACTTTCATTTAAGCTGCTCCCCATAAAATTTAATTTTATATGCGTCCAAAAGAAATAACATCTATAAAGTATTAATGTTTTCTCGGAGTATCATATACGGATTTAGCACGGTGGAGGTCCCCCCATGTTACTTCCTGTGGTTCAGGAATATAATAAAATATAGGTCCATGTCTCCTATAGCCTAGCTGTTAAAATAATAATAAAGCTTGTTCCTTAGTAATCAATTAACATACACGCCTTAGTTGTGGAAGTCCCACCAATGGGCAAACAACGCTAAGCTATGTCTCATATACCCACAGTTCTAAATGAACTCTATGTATTATCTTGGACTTTAAACGTAATTTTACGCAATAACCGTAAAATTGAAAAAGTAAATTTTCGATGAGTCATAATACAAAAGATCTAAGTGGGAAAATAAAATTCAATTACAAGGCTAATATAAGAAATAACAGTTCGACCAATAAGCGTAAACTCCTCTCATTATGAGGCGTAAAGCATCTAGATGTTAATGGAAATTATTCTACAATTACATCTCATGACTTGTCCCTAGCTGGACACTCTTTATTATTTACTGCTACCAACTCGCTGGATACTCACAAAATTTTAGAATTCAAACCCTTTAAACTTAATTATTCTGTCACGCAGCAATTCCTGTAACACTGGCAATGCCCCATTTCATATAAAGTCAATACTTTATACAAAGTTATAATAAAAATACTATCGGTATGTAAAATCAACAATAAAAAGTTTAGTATTCGATGACTATAAGGGAACATCCTAAATGTAATTCACTAGAGTTGACATCAGAATTTAATGGTCATATTACAAATAAGGAAAACAAATGTAATAATGATAAAAGGCACTGAAAAACAAGCAAATAAGATAATGTTCTTGCAATTAATCCTTTTTTTCGCAAAACGAAGGATTTTCTTTATATATAATCTCAAATTGATTCCTAGTTAGAAAATCTTAAACACCAACGTGATAAATACGCATTTCACACTACTAAACTCCAATAAATCACTTCCACAAATAACGTTTCCTACAACTTTGATTCTAATTCTGTACATCATAATAATGAAATACAAAATCTCCAAAACGGAAAACAAAGTTTGAAATCAAGCTCAAGATGCGCAAAATTCCAACTCAATAATAATAATAATAATAATAATAATAATAATAATAATAATAGAGCTTCTTTCCTGCTAAACTTTTTAGCGTATGCGCCTTCGGCAATTAATTCTTTTATTCCTATGAAGCAGTATTCAGCTCTGCTTTCCATTGTTTACATTCATCAAAGGTTGTTCGTTTCATTTTAAAAAAAAATCGGTGCGGAACAGGGCTATAAACTCAAACTCGACTACAATCAACATAATGAAACAAATCTCTTTCAATAAAACAAAGTTTAAAAACGAAATATCAATTTCATGAATTAATCAATCTTTGCAATATTTAATTCTATATTTTCTATGTATAAAATTAGCTAAAGTTTTCTTACCTTAATTCTGCATAAGCGTTGAAACAATCTTCGATGTCAATACAGCTAGCTGCAGAAATCAAACACCAAAACTAGTACACCAATAAATTCTAATACGACCACACAATAAAACTTCTCTAAAACCAAGCGCAGTACTAGGCATATAATAAAACGGCTATGGTCGGTCGTGTATTTATAAAGCCCCTCAATTCCGTCAAAGCGTAAGTTCATTCACACACCCTCCCTTCTCCTATCTATGATCAGTTACAAATATCTTTCAGCTTTCTACCATTATGCTTATTTTAAAAGAAAAAATAGATAAAATCTGATTTCCTCATGCATTTTCATCAGCTATAATAAATGAGGGGTCAGTCTCCTGCCTTGTCCTAGTTTTTGAGTTAAGCAATCAGTTAACCAATTTATTTATTTCATTTCTAGCTAGCATGTTATTCCAAAAATGAGATTGCACTTAAAAGAGAAAATTGTGGAAACCGTTTACTGATTACTTAGCAATAACCCCGTGAATAACGACGCCAGTATACATATCACTTTCTTTCCTTAACTAGCATTCCATCAAAGTAACCTTTAGTGGCCATTCCTTTCAAATCGTCTATTGGTACAGAGTTAGAGGCGTCTTGCAGACATAAATTCCTTCACATAAATAAATCTTAAAATATCTAAAGAGTCACCATAAAGTGGTTCTTTTTAGATAATATCACTTCAGGATATATCATCTATAGGAGAAAGTCCCATAGCGGTTCAGAAATAGCACTAGAAATCAAAGCATGTTTTTATTACAACAGTTGTGGCTATTAATCAAATACTGTCTACATTTATTACTCGTCAACCCTTCTCTTTTCAAAAAATAATATTTCAACAAGTTGTATTTCAACTAGAGGTAAATGACATTTTAAAAATAAATATATTCCACATGCTTTCAAGGGTAAGTTCCAAATTTTCCAATAACAACAAATGTTCCGCTTCAATCACACCAAAACCCATTGCTAATGCATCATTCCAAGCAGGTCATATATCTTGTCTCGTTCTACGACTCATTGTAATACAAAATCCTGTTACCTGATGTCGCCACCTCCTTATACGCTAAGAGAAATCTATCTTCGAAAAGTATTAACACACAAAGATACATAGTTGGTTTGTCTTTGATTTTCTTTCAGCAAAGAAAACTAAAAGTTACAATATATGTCACCGCTGTACCGTAAAAAATATCAAATATTTTTATACTGTAATTGTATAATTTCCATTATTTATAATTCCACGTAGTTAAATAATATTGAAATCAAGTATTTGTTCCTAAATAATTATAATATATGAAAACGTTATTGTAACAATAAATAATTCTAAGTTGTTCGGAAAAAATCAAGCTCGTTCTAGAAATAATTAAAAATTAAAAAAAACTCCGGGCTCATAAGACAATTTCATGAACGGTCGGTGCGGTTCATGTGTCATCGGCGTGCTTCGTCAAAGAGCATCAATGGTGATATCAAAGGTAACTTGTCTTCTTACTTAAGTTAAAATATTAAATAAACATACAAAGTGTGCTGATATCTATAAAAGGAAAATACCATTAGCGTCCACGGGTACCAAGCGGGCGGCAAATATACAAAGTGGGTGGGCTGAAAACGTGCGACGGAAATGGCGCCAGTGCAAAGCTAACGTTCAATACAATGCGGCTGCCGGGCAGTCGGTAATATACAAAGTGGACGGGCGGAAAAGTATAAAGGGAACTCGCACTACGGTCAGACAGTAATGGCGCTAGCGGAACCATCTGCCACGCGTTATCAATCCAAAATAATTGCAGTCATTACTTCAATAATACATTAAACCCGTTCGTAATTAAATACCACTATAAGATAATAACGGTACGTATATCATCATACGCGATTACATTAATTCTACGTAATCATCTTTAATTGAATAAATTAATAGCTGTTTGATTAAAGGGGTAATCCATTTGATAAGAGTTTAATTAAAGGGTTAATTAAATTGATATCAAAATTTAATTAAATTATATCTTACAATGTTGCATGATTTACACTATAAATATGCAAAATATAGGGAATTTCAACCCTTTAGGGCATAATTTGGCAACACCGCAACGCTAAAAAGCCCGTAATACAGCGTAAAAGGCCACAATTAAATGATAGCGCCACAGGGAGGTCAGATAAGGGAAAGTATTTACTAACATGAACTATTATGAGTGTATTCCTATTTCCTGCATATGGCTGTCATTTCAATTTGGTGTTAGGTATGTTCTGTTTTGAGCCTACATAAGTTTTCAAGTAAGTGTTGGTACAGTCCCCATCATGACGAGATATAATAAAATGTTGAGAAATATTCAACATAGCTGGTACCCTGGATTGAACTAGAAATGTTATGGCTGGTAAGCAAGCACACTAAAACGAGCGGTAAAATGATTGTGCTATTTAGACTTTGTATATGAGCATTAATGGAGACATAGGATTATTAGGTCTATTAAATTTAAATGTGTACAATCTGAGGTTTGAAATAATACACAAAGAAAGAAACATTAGGCTATGTATAGTGATTTATCACATTTTCTTTTCCACGAGTAATGTTAGTCACGTGAAAAAAATAGTGACTTTCTGAACCCATTTTGCTACAAGTTCTTGTAACATTTTGAAGGTACTTAAAATAACAAGCAGCAGGTGCTGGGAATAGAAAAAACTTTTCCGCGAATTTCGATACTCAAACGTAATTTTTTGCTCAGTTTTATCAGCCAGATATCGAGATATTATCTTATGGAAAGTCGTGATTATTACTTTTTATCTTAAATATACCTAGTAAGTGCCTCTATGCTGTTGACGATTTCTTCTAAAAATATTGTATGGGTAGCGTGGGACAAAACAAAATATCAGAAAGCTGCACTTGGATATTATTTGGTGAAGGAGTGTTCTTCACAAGAGTGAAATGTAATTTATCTCTGCTATTGGGGACGTTTTTATTCATATTCGACCGGAGAGAACCAAGTGCCCGAAAATATGTCTGTAAGTAACATTGCCTAACCTTCCTTCTTTCCCTTCTCTTCCTTTCTGTCTCATTTATAAATAGCGTGGCACTTTCAGTTTGGCGAGAATTGGTCACACCCTATTAAAAGTCATGTTATACTTTTTAATATCAGAACACGAACAATTCTAAAGGTGTGACTTCATCTTTATAACCATCTCGACCACTGGGGGGGGAATAATATGCAAATATTAAATTTAATGTTAAATTCGTAGTCGAAAGACATCATGTTCGATTGGATTGGGTTGGAATTTAGCGACCTCTTAAACAGCGAGGCTATATGAGAAGTGGGATCCAAACTACATGAGCTCCTGCCGAGAATCGAACAGGATGTCCCGCGCCAGAGAAGCGTACGGTGACCATATAGCCACTGAGGAGCTCTCATCATTTGCGAATTCTGATTAGGAAGTATTGGATTTAAATAGCTTTTTCTCTATGTACTGAAAATTAATTATGAATTTTAATTAGGAAATAATATCTCGTTTTGTGCAATAGAAAATATTAATTTAGCAGAAATCATTCATTGTATAGAAAGACTGAAACTAGATTGGAATGATGATTTCTGGTGAGTCTACCAGCAAATTTCACCAACGATTCGCGAGGACAACACAAGAACAGGTTTTCTCTTTTGAAAACAATAAAACCAGACAGGGCAGAAGGCCTGGAAAGGGCAAGAGACCACACGCTGCTCGAAAACTCTTTCATCTTATCCGTTTTTACGCGCAGTATTTACGCTTGAAGTTAAAAGCAGCCAGACGTTTCCAGCGTATAAAAATTCGTTACGTAAACTTACGCCAGGTCCCATACACTAACGTATTGACAGCTGCTAACAAGACTAGCGTATGAAATTTTATGGTTACGACCGAAAAATACGTCAATGTATGGATGACTTTAGAGGAAAAGCTATGACAATATTCTTCTTTCGAGGAAAGTCCACGAAATTCACATTCGCGCATTCACCACTTTGGAGAATAACCACTAAGCCTCTATTTTATTTTTATTAGCTAAATTTGCAAATAAGATTTTTAAAATTAATTTTATTTGATAATTTTTATTTACATATAGGCTACTTAGGTAGTGTGGTCCTAGATGTACAACAGTTTTTGTTTTTAGTTTGGAAAAGACAGCCGACAATTTTATGACGTATTCTTATATTTTGACTTTGATTTTGCTTAGTAATTTAATGTCACAAGTTATTTACAATGAGCTCAATTACATACAATAATTACAATTTCTTTCAATTCGGATATCAGTCTTTCGACTATTGTAATGACGAAGCCTTTTTCTCGTAACTCTCAATTGATTTTATTTGCATGATGTAACTGTTTAAGATTACACTGCTCTACAATGATTTTGCTGTTTGGAAACTATTAAGGTTTTCTTAATGTTTTCGATCTGAGAAATCCAAAATTGTAGTTAGTTTTGCCCTTTCACGTAGAGTTTTCTTAAAATAGAGGGGAGGGGGAGAGGAAAATAGCCGTATATATGTATATTTCGGAAGAACTACTGATTAAAATTACAAATATAAAAAGATACTTTCTATGCCGTATTATATTATCATTGAATTTGTAATAAAAGTTGTGCAGTTACTTATTCTGCTAACATAAACCCCTCAGCATTGCTAACTAGTCCCACATTAATTGTGTCGTTTATGTGGAAAGTTATCAAGAGTATAAAATACATTTATTTTATAAAACAAATACGTGTATCCTAAAATACTATCCACAGAGGAGGGACTCTATATATTGACTTATTCATATTTTGTTCACAAATTACTGTACAAGAAGCCTACATCTATACTGTACAAGAAGCTATTATCTATATAAGCTAAGAATTAACTTGTAATTGCATGTTTACTTTCATTTTTCTGCTCTACTACATATTTTATCTTATTTTGTAATTTTGCTATCACCCCTTTTCTATATTTGTCATTACAATGGTTTGCTTCAGTATAATCACGTAATTTAAATATATGAATACATAAAAATAAATTCCATTTGTTGATTGGTAGTGAAATAAAATTCAGAAATCTTATGACGCTAAACGGATTAATGAGTGTTACAGTTACAGAAGTAACTATATATGTTACTTACAGTATATGGTAGTATTAGAAAGTAGTTTTTCCTGTTCTTTACTATTGCTGCTAATAATGTGTTTCTTTTTTTATCTTGAAATTTAGCCTAGTGTCGTTTCAATGCTTTTATTTTCATAATATCTTTCCACCTTTCTCTTTCTGATCAATCTAATTATTTTATTATATTTGCAAATGCTTACATGTCTTTATACTTCGTTATGTAATCTGCAAACTTTGGATGTATATTTTTTTAGTGTCTTCGCCTTCAATTCCAATTCATATATCAGAACACACAACATACATTAAACTCTCTCTCTCTCTCTATGGCCTATGGAACCCCGAGATTCTATGCCGCGTTCACAAAAGCTCTCCACTGACTTCTACCCTTAGCCAACTGTATCCGGTTTCTACTTTGTATTCCTGTTTCTGCAAATGAATGAGGAAAGAAAATTAATGCTTCAATAGTATGTACGGTTAAAGATTACTTGTACAGTACATGTTATATTTTTCGGCATTCCATTATGAAAATTGTCGATTTATTATTATTATTATTGGTAAAATCTAAAAATGTAATTTTTAAAGTAACCCTAACAACCTTTCATTTCACTACAAATTATTGAAACCACTTATAAGATTAAATCGTATATCTTAGAAGCGAGCGCCCCTGAAGCTTTTGCTATGCGACACGATTGTCTTTTTTTTTTTTTGGTCTCTCCTTCTATCCATTTGTGTAATCATTTCAATTGCTTCCAGTTGAAATTAGTCAATATTGAAGGAACACATACTTTCCAATTTTATATAAAATATATCCCCAACAAGATTTTTTCAACTAGATACTAAATAACTAGATAACTAGAGATACATACATAGCATATATTACAAACTATTCGAAAAAAAAATAGTAAGTTTAGACTTTTCGTTTTCATTCAATGATTAGTTATTCGTAACATGAAAACTGCTCTAACATAACTATAGTATAGTTGTGAAGTCGTGTGCTTATTGATTATATGATATTACGATAGTTACGATCGGAGGGAGGGAACTCAAGATAAAGGATTTGATATTCAAAAGATAGTAAATTCTCAGTTTTAGTTTCATTTGATTAATTAGTTATTCATTACGTGAAAGGCACTAGCACAAATATAAAAATATAAAGATTTATATGGATATCAATTTATCTCCTGGTATACATTTCATTGGAATGGAAAATGAAATCAAGGCGCATATAAAGTTTTATGAAAATTCCGTAACTTTTACAATAGTTATCGTTGAACATGTGCATGTACAGACACACAAATGCCAATCGAGTCCTATAGTAGATGCCTCGCTAAATTTGGCTTCAATTAACAGAGGAAATAATTTGCCTTTGATTACTTTTCATACATTGCAACATTAGGGAACTTTTAATTTAGAACTCTTCTCATTAATGCCCTTCACAATCTATACTATATGACGTGATGCCTACTACTAAATGCTGGACCCTACGAATTTTTAATTCTTTTATCATAAGTTGTGTACCCATTGGGCACCAATTCTAAAAATGAAATAAAACTGAATTTCAAGTTCTACGTTCCATATTATGTCCTTCAGGATAAAGAAGATATATGATTAATGAACATGAATGATACATAACGAAACTGTGGAATGATAATGTGGAAGAAAGGTGGGCAACCTCGACAAAAGAAACTAAAACAATGTTGTACACGAACTCAGACTGCGATCAAACATGATAACGCTAGATATCCTAACCGTTAGATTATATTCATTTATTACAGTTCAGTGTTCCGTTCAGCAGTGATGCCATATGAGACTTGGACCTACACATGATATTTCTTAACAATGGGATCCGAACTCATGAGCTATCACTGGAAATCATACTCGGGTCTCTCGCGTCAAAAATGTGTATCATAACCATGTAGCGAGAGAGAGCTCTGTCATCAGAGATGACTGCTGTATCAGTGCTGCCGATAAAAAGTAGAAACCGTGTTAACTACATCCAACCATTACTAATGACATCCTTTAAAGATCCGAATAACTTTATACTCCGGAGTAGGCTTGTTTTAGTTCTTCACTGTTCTTCCTTACCTCCCTAACTTCTTTCAAATAATAAAGTTAACGTGATAATATAATCGGAATCTGTGATAATATAATACACGTTGTTGTACCTTTTGTCATAAATATACTCAACATCTCAAGATTATTTTATATAAACTTTAGGCCTTCTTTTTGCATATTGGTGAGTTCCTAGACTGTTTGTCAGATACTATTTTCTTTTGACAGTTATATTTCCTTCTGTTAGTCCTCTTTTCTAAGATGGAGATTTATTACACTTCATTTCCTTTTTTTTCTTTCTTTTTGGTTAGTGTTAATAACTGAAGCTCCAAACACATGTTACAGAGACACTCCCTTCGGACGTAGCCGATAGAAAGATCCCCTCCCACATCATTACAGTAGGTATAATCCAACCAATCGTAAGTCTATGACATTGTCAGTTAAATAGTGCCTAAAATAACATCATTTCGTTTGCTTCGTATCTCATCTCAACACAGTTTCTTTTCAACTTGCAATGTGCGTGATAATTCGTAATTATTTGGGAGTCGGAGACTCTCAAATGCTACGCGTTTTTGAGTACGAATCACAAATTCGTATTAAGAGAGATGGTATGCTTTCGTATTATTTTACCTAATTTTTAACTAAATTGTTAGGTTGTAGTCTACATATATATCACTCGTTACTACGTGGACAGGGCACTGTAGTCGCCTTTGGCTCAGGAGAATTTGGTTCGATTCTCAACGTTAGTAAATGTTGTATCCCACCTTAAGCTATAGTTGTAAATCTCACATAACCTCACTTTACATTAAACTAAATCAATATTATTTACATATTTTGTTGCTGCTTCTTGTTAGCGTGCGTCTGTAGTTTACTGCTTCATAAATTTTTCACTATGTGCGTATTATAACATCATTAATGATACATTTGGCGAAGAATTTGAATTTAGTAATAGATGTTAAAGTTCTTACCTTCATGAAAAGTGTCTCTTCTAAAAAGCATCCTAATTTCGAAATATCAAAATAGAATTATGTTCGTTTAAATAATTGGCAAATAAAATATATTTTTTAAAGATTATTATTTAAATTAAACATGTATTTCTTTCACAGCAAGTGGTGTCCGACGAGTTGGGTTATTCCAAAGTGGAGCGACATCAGGCGCTGTATTAAATCTAATGAAGGAAGATCCACCAGCTAATAAATCATTACTAATTATGGTGGGGACCAATAATTTTCTTAAGGTAAGACTACGGGTTCTCATTACTTAATGCACCTTCAGATAGCCTTACTGCTGCAGTTACAATTAGCATGTTATTAACCACATTAAAATGAGTTAATTTCTTCTTCATTTCGATTAATCTTCTAGGCTAAGATATGTTGATTATGATCATGAACAAAATGATGTGATTAAGAGCCTGATTTTACGGGAAAAAACCGAAAAAGTCCACGAATATGGTGCTTCTTTACTACAAACCCCATTTGACGAGAGCGTAAAAAAATCGTTGTATTATTCCTTACATTTTTTAATACGTTCTCTTATCATATCTGTAACTTACATTTTATAGATAATTGCATGATTCACTGGAAGAAGGGCGTATTCCACCATTTACTGATTTGTAGACAAATACAGTTAACGTAGTTTTGATGTAGTAAAAATGTAAGTAACGTAGGTACTTTAGTTTGTAGGAGTAGATACAGAATACTATTGCATATCCCACAATGCATTTAGTTCAATGAGTAACACTAGATGATACCATCTTACACTCCAGCCACAAAACTTATTTTTCATGTGGACCCAATAGTGTCCCATATGGATGGTATCGAGACGAGACGAGACTAGACTTTGTACAGTCTCGGTTGATAAATAGCGGTCTCGGTCAGGATATTGTCTCGAATCAAAAACCGCCGTCTCGGTCTCGGTTTAGACTCTGTTAGTAGATGCTTGTGTCGATGTCGGTCTCGATCTCGAGGACCAAGTCTCGGTCTTGTCTTTAAAGTCTCGAAGTTTATTATTGTACAGTCTGTCATTTCCTCATCTTTTTTGCCTTCATTTTTGACTTAGAATTATGGTACGGTGTGCGTCTTCATAGCTAATTTGCAAGCGTTAATGCTTTTCATGCGTGTATTCCATGTTCAATCATCAGCATGTACTCCCATGCGCAAAAAAAATTGCGCGTATACTGTAACTCAAGATTTTTCGCATTTATTCCATTTTCCTTACGTTTATGGGTAAAATTCAGTTATTAGTATGTGGAGATAATAGAATGCAATCCATCTAAGGACATATTTCCAAAAAATATAATAAAATAATAAAAATATAAGCAAAAACACAATTATGCTTGGTTTTGTGTATACTGGCAACGATGATTTCTAGGGATTTTTTCAGTAGCAGATCACAATTGCGGAGGGAATTCAGTAGGGGAATCGAGAATTTGGATCAAGGAACTGGATAGTGGACTAAAATGTTGCATTTATTGGTTAAAACCTAGTGTGTAGATTGCCTGCCAAATATAAATTAGCTTCTGTAACTAAGATGTCGTACGAAAATATAGAATTAAACAGAAAAACTCTTATCTTAAGGTTCGAAGCGATACGCACCATGGTTATGAAGATTATTTCTTTAAAAAAAGAGCCAACACAACGTAGTCTCCGTGGTTAGGTGGATAGAGAGGCGGAGTCGTAGTTATTTTATTATTTTGACACCACATCGAACCCCATCCCATCCCATCCCATTTTTTTTACAAAACATTATAGGAAGTGTATAATTTTGATGTTAATAAGAACCGAAACAATATAATAAGGAAATAATTTATTGGTAGTATCCTTTAATCGGCGTATTTATTCAGTATTAGAATACGTGTACTATTGGAAACAGTTATTGTTTTCAGTTTATAGTCTTGCATGTTACTTCCCGTTCTTGAACAGCAGACAACTCACTTCGGGTTTGTGTGTCAGGAAGAACATACGCGACCTTGAAAGTCTGTCCAGTCTTACCCCTTGTTACATCGACCTTATGTTAAATGATCGTTTATGTGTGTGTGTGTGTGTGTGTGTGTGTGTGTGTTTGTGCTTGTTTTTTGCTTTTTAGAGTATTGACACTCTCTCTCTCTTTTCTTTCATATCCACAAGTGCAAGAATGCTTTCGTTGAACGTAACTAAATTATACAGATCTATGTATAGGGAACACGAATATTTGCAAATATAGAATGAATATGAACGATAATCATACCATATTTCTACATTATATAGTAGCGTGAAAAACTGATATTAAAATGATATAACAAACAGACATAAGCTTTTTTTTTCTAGGATGGCAACACATTAAACGTAACTCATTAAATTTTGGGAATTACAAATTATCACCTTACGTGTCGTTGTATTCCTATTCTTTTTCACGTTCAAGCGACGAAAGAAAAAATTGTAGTAATAGTGATAAAAATCGAATTCGAGATTTCAATGAATTCAAGTTTCGCGCCCCCACATATCGAAAAAGTGATTTAGATGTCTGTCCATCTGTTCGTTTGTCGGTTCGTCATGCTTTTACATGCATTCAAATAGAGGCCATACTGTTCGACGTATCTGGACCTAAGTCTAGACATGAAGTTTTTATAACACTTTATCGTTTCGAATTCTATATTCTCCGACACATAAAAATAAGGGTAGTTTACTGAAGGATGAAAATTTAAAATAATTAAATTGTTTCAAAAATAGCTGTAAAGATTTTGCTTATTTTTTTTACAAATATAGTTTGAATCATTGCTCTGAAAAAATACGTAAGGTGTAATTTACTGTATGGGATGCGTTTTTTCGAACAATTTTCTCAATCACATTTTATAAATAAATGTATCATTAATAACCTAACAATATGACACAACTCGTTCGTCCTGTAAACATTCAGAAGGGTAGTTTAGCCTACTCTTCGACGATTTCCCTATTAGCGCCTGACCCAATTTTGTTCATATTTTATAAATAAATGTCACATAAATAACCTAACTATACGGCATAATTCCATCATCCTAAAAAGCTAGAAGTGGTATAATACTTTTCGGAGTAAGATTTACCCTACGATTTTGTGCAGAACTACTCAGGCAATTTTGTTCGTATTTCATAAATAGCATAACTCGTTTGTCCTGAAAAGATACACAAGGGATATTTTATTCTTGAGGATGACTTTTTTGACGATTTCTCAGAAAGTACTCGGACGCTTTTGCTCATAGTTCACATACAATTATTTCCTTAATAATTCTAATATATGGCATAAGTTATTTCTAGCAGAAATATGACCAATGGATACTTTACTTTTGGACATAAGTTGCTTCGAACAAAGTTTTCCAAAAACACATTATTTTATTCGCATTTCCCAAATAATTGTTTCAGTAATAGCTGCAGCCTAACACGAGTCAGTTTAAGAAATTCGAGCGAGAAAATTCAGTGCGTTTCATCCGTACCCATTCTTAAATATATTTTTAAATGTTACACCTAATCACAATTTTCCTAACAAAATCGAAACTTCTATTTAAATGTGCCTTGTTGTTGCCAAATAGTTCAAGTCCATTGGTTCTGGATTTGATTCCCGGTGAGAGCTAGTGTATTTTTATCCAACGTTAAGGTATAGGTAATAAGTAGGTGCAAAGAGAAAAGTGTTGAAACAAGGCTAACCAACCTAATAAATAATACAAAGAAATAATACAATATTACGAAATTATAGAAGAAACGTAGTTAATATTAGATTTTTGCGTGTGAGATTGTCCAACCGATGACTGTCAACTCCAAAGGTAAGAAAGTGAAACATCCAATACCAGGTTAATCAGTGGTCTCTAGGTAAACCTATCCTACTAGGAAGTGATTGAGATACCAAAAAATGTTGTAATCGCTGGGAGACATATTAGGAGAATACATTGGGTGAGAGACTTTAATTCATGAATAGTCTGCACCTTCGTTGGTGTATTGAAGTGCGTAGGTTATGTGTGTTTAGCACATCGGGTTCCTTTGTTGTTAGTCCCAGCTTTCTAGACCGGATGCAGTTATTCCCGGTAGAAAATACAATATATATATATATATATATATATATATATATATATATACATTTCTATTACTATTAAAGTAAATAATTACACTCATTTCCTCAATGTGATACTTGCTTGTTTAATTGTATACAGAGAGCTGATCCGTGGAAAAATCGTTCATAATAATAAATAAAATAAACTCGACAAATATTCTTGTAAATAATAGGTAAAAGTTTGCGTCACACTGTTCATTTTGCTGGGCACGCCAGTGTTCCACGTTATCCGGTTGTGGCTGTGACAGCTTGGACTCATCGTCACAATATTTTCTGTCAATTTCAATTTTTGTATCTGAACTTTTGAGGTACCCTGTTGTTTGGACTCTAAAACCAACGGACATTATTGGATTTAAGAAATACGTTCTGCTATGGGTGTGATATGGACTATTTTTATGCGAAAATAATACAAAAATAAAGAACCTTCTGTCTTTCTTTTTTTTTTAAAAAAGAAAAGAAATAAAATAAAGAAGAGACATTAATTGTGAAGAAAAACTGAAAAGAAATCACTTTGAAAAGTAATAGAGATGTTTTGTATAGAGTTTTATGTATTTATACGTCAATAGTCAACTTTGTACCATTGCGCTCTTCCTCGTGGCTGGTGTCTTGCTTTCCTCGCGCCAGAAGCTAGGAAGAATTGAACGTTGCCTGAGGTGCTATCTCGCAGCACCGAAGGAATCCCAACCGTGTTTTCTGTACTGCCACGTCAACGAGTTGCTGTATGCATGTTTGAGTGGGTGTGTTTGAAATCTAAGAGGGACTTATTCTAATTGAATTCATTGCTGTTTTTGTGGTTTTTGCTTTTACATCGATTGTTACTGTTATCGAAATCTTTGGACTTTTTGAATCATTTTGATTATTCATCGTTTGAATTTATTTCCGATTGAGAAAGATTGTTTGCTGTAATTTCTATTGAGAAGAAAGGAAAAGAAAGCCCAGTAGTTAACGTAATTGCGGTAAGTGAAGAAATATTATTTTTGTATTTCTTTCTCTCTGTTTTTCTTTTGGGTTGTTAAGTTCTCTGCTTTTAAGGAGTGGATTTTTCATAGTTTGTGTTCAATATTCTGTTTGAGGTACTTTTGGTTAATTGGTTTAAGATTGATTTAAGTTAGCGTCCCCATTGAGCAGTTACAATTACTGTTATTTTTGGTTAATTGGTTTAAGATTGATTTAATTTAGCGTCACCATTGAGTTGCTTCAATTGCTAATATTTTTTGCTTAATTGGCCTGAAAGTTAATTTAATTTAGCGTCTTCATTTAGTTGCTTCAATTACTGTTATTTTTGGTTAATTGGTTTAAAGATTGAGTTAATTTAGCGTCTTCATTTAGTTGCTTCAATTACTGTTATTTTTGGTTATTTGGTTTAAGATTGATTTAAGTTAGCGTCCCCATTGAGCAGTTACAATTACTAGTATTCTTGGTTAACTGGCTTAAAGATTGATTTAATTTAGCGTCACTATTGAGTTGTTTCAATTGCTAATATTTTTTGCTTAACTGGTCTGATAGTTAATTTAATTTAGCGTTCCCATTGAATTGCTTCAATTTCTAGTATTCTTGGTTAATTGGTCTCAAGGTTGATTTAATTTAGCGTCCCCATTTAGTTGCTTCAATTTCGACTATTTTTGTATAATTAATTGGGAGGTTAGTAGTTCTAGTTTCTCGTCTCATTTGTTTCAGTTTCAGGGTCTTTGTAATTAATTAGGTTTGAAGTTCGGTTAGTTTACTTTAGTGTCACAATTAATTCTTTTCGATTTTGAGTAATCTTCCGTTAATAGTCAATTCTGTAAAAGTTTTTTTTTATATTTAGCGTCCTTTTTAGTTCTTTCAGTTTTGAGTAATTTTGTCGTAGTAATTTAGTTTGTGGATAGTTTCTTTATTTAGTGTCCCATTTGGATTTTAGTTGCTAGTACTTTTGCGACGTCAGCCTAATTGTTTGAAGGTTTCTTTCATAGTTGGTACATTGGATTATTATTAAAGTTTGGTACTCTTGGTTTAATTGATCTAGTTGAATGAAGTTAGCTTTCAAATTAAAATTACGGAGGAATAAATTCGATTCAGTGCTTTAACGACATTTCTTGTTGTTGGGGTTTATTTCGTATTCAATTTGGTTTTATTTAATTGTTAAATCAACCGTCTGAATTGGTTCATTAAAAATTGTTTGTTACAATTTTTAGTCCTAATTTATATTCTTTGAACTTATAATTTATCGTTTGTTTGCAATTAATTTTCCGATTGGCGTTAGAGTAGCAAATTTTATTCCCAGTTCACGTGAGTTGTTTGATTCGAAGTTTAGCTTAGTTCCGTAAAATCTTCGGCCAGATCTAATAGTTTTCTTGATTATCATTGTTCTCTGATACTATTTATTGGTAGTTAGCTCAGTTCTGAAATTGTCGGATTCTTTTTTTTCCTGGAGTTTTTTTTAAACTTAAATATATTGCTTTAGGTTCTGTTTAGGGTCTTTCGCATATTATTGTTTGATTAATCTGTTATTGATAACGTTTCTTCTGAAAGTTCTCGATTTAGAAATAGCGTCCCAAACTAAATATTTAGGTTTGAACACCACTCCATAAAAAAAAAATTTTAAAAAATTATATTTATAATCTAATTTGGTCGGTTGACTATTGGCTTACCTATAAACAATTCTATCAATTTATAATTTGATTAGTTGTAGAAGTCTGTGATTGACGGTGTGACCAAATTAAATCATTCTATTTAATATAAGAATTTATAACGGAGTTGTGAACTTTCAATATTTATTAATTTTTGGAACTGTTGTTATACTACGGATTGAATGATATCTGAATCATATATAGGGTGATTAAAAAGTAATATTTGCTGTAATATTTTCTTCTGGTTTTAATGCAAACTGTTAAAGAAAATAAATTGTTAAATTGAATTTCGTTGATTTTGAATTAATATATTGCTAGTGTAATTATTTAAGATCTTAATTCTTTAATTGTTAATTCTTGACTATAGGTAATTTACTTAAGGGATATATATTTATATATACAGTGACTGACAATTTTTCAGGAGCACGGCTGTGATTCTTAAAGCACCCCACTGTATTGTGATTTGCCGAATCGTCCTTGCTTGTAATTCTTATTACCGAATTTTTTTTTTGTGGGATCGTTGGACGAACTAGATGGTTTTTCGCTTTTAAGCGTGGGAGCGTTACATGGCACACTGGAATATAGGGTATGGCTTTCTAATTTTTCCCAACTATTTTAACTGCTTCAATTGAAATGAATTTATAATAATAAGAGAGTGAATTTAGTCTTCTTACCCTTCGATTTAGAAATAAGGTCCGCTAGAATTGTATATATATAAAAATATTAATACTCAGAATTTTATAGAGTGGTTTGTTTTATTCGAAATGACATACTTCCTGCAACTTTTTGGGTTGGAATTATTTGAAATCAAATCTTTAAGTTTTACGACCCACGGATATACCGGCTAGGCTAAAGGACACGGTGATGATGAGAAATGAATGCAATGGTGGAATTTAAAAAGTGGGAGGAAACGGAAGAACTCCGAGAAAACCCATGCACATAATGTTTCTCCACCACAAAATTCACTTGGTGCGAGCTGGGGTCGAACCAAGGATCCCATGCATCAAAGGTGAACGCTTTATCACTGAGCCACCGCGGCCCCTCTGAAATTATTTATAGGAGAGA